>NW_019393231.1:100000-171650 GCF_000648675.2 Cimex lectularius
ATAATATTTAATTAAAAAACCAAACAAATCTACAATATTCAACTTCAAAATTTCGACGGGTGAAAATAAAATATGAAGTTTCACATCGAGCATCATCAAAATCCAATCTGTCAAAAAACCATCGGTTTCCTTTACTACCTAGCAATTATGGCCATCCGTAACGTAGCTTAATTCCGATATGGCCAAACTCCATACATCAACGGAAAAATTACTTTGAAAAATATACAAAGTTTTAATTTAAAGAAATCATGAGGTTAGTTATGGTGACTTCTCTATCCAGGCTTTGCGAAATATCCGAAACTTTCATACTCAAGTCGTAATTTACTTAGACGCCATTAATACAAGAACCCGTGGCTGATTAGTACGTGGCAAGCCTTATGGATTCCGTAGTCGATGCGAAAAAATCACAGTCGGGTAATAAAGTTTATCGGGTTGTAAAACATTTTTCGATGGTGAGTTATGGTAATTGAAAGATAAAGGAGGATATTACTAGGGTACCCCCGTAATCACACAGCCGTAACTTATCCTCTCTGAGCCTATTTAGAAAATTTCCCAATATCCCCGGGCTTGATGTCGGGACTTCAAAGACATCGTAAAGAAGTGATTTTCGTCCCACTAAACCATTTATCACTAAAACCAAAAACAACATTAAGGAGCGGAGACAACATTAACTGGGTATTAAATTACAAAAAAAATAAAAGAAACATAATCACATAATTAAAGTACGAGAACGTAAGATTTTTTTAAAAATGCTAACACACATTGCAATAATATTTGTACATTATATATACATTAATAAGGAGTATAAAAATATTTATCATAAAAAGCTGTATTTGTAAGGAGACTCAATGCAGTATGGATTGTCTCACAATATTGTCACTGTTTAGTAGTTACTAAACCTTGCTAGGTGGTAAAATCTGCCAAATTGCCGTCAATCGATACACTCGTCCAGTTCCAACAAGTAGTTATTTTCCAAAACAGGCAAAGATTGACGAAGTTGGTACATAAACAAAAAATAGAAAAATACTAGTGAAGTATCTTTATTATTTTTTTAGTTATTTCTGTAAGAAGAGGAATGATTTACGATAAACATTTACTTCGTGCATTGAATTTTATATTGGCAAATAAATGTATGACGGTCGAAGTTTACGTGCTACAGACTGGTTTGAGAACAATTTTAACAACAGGTTTAACTAAATTATTCACTACTTGCAAAGTTAAGTATAAAGAGGGAGAGAAAGAGCAAAAAAGGGGGAGGGGGTAGNATAAGATATCTCGCTAAATATATTTAAAAAAATATATATTATATGTACATAGGAGCCAACGATGCAGGAGAGTATCGAAACCTGCTACATCAAAGTCAAAACTTCGATAGTCAAACATCGAAAATCCATAGAAAAACAGATGTTTTAACATTACCGACAACTCACGTTCCGAGAATCGAGACGCTTCGCATCCATTGTGAAACATTACCACCAAAAGTAAAAATCGGTGGCCATCCCTGGTATTGGGTAGATGTCATCATAAATTATATCATACTAGGCCATTCTAATTTGTCATTGATGGTAAAACATTAATCATTAACATCAATCACAGTAAATGATTGTTGATTGATTAAATTATTGTTCTTATTCACGGTTTGTTGTTTTTACGGCCCGGATTTCAAGCATTAAACGCTCATCATCAGTTTGGAGGAATTACGAACACGTCTCTCGACATCAATTGTAACAGTACTTAGAGAGTTACTCATACAATTCAAGTCGATAGACGAGTTTGTAACTCTTCAATCTGATGGTGAGCATTTCAAAAAAACAAACAGTGAGTAAGAACTATCTTTTAAAAAGATTAAACAACATACTCACCCCAACTTTATCAATCCTACATGACGTTTCAACACTGTCGAATATTTAATATCAGGATGGCATCAATGGTTAAACATGAAACAGGATTAAAACATCAATGCTGCAATATTGTCATCGATGGCCACCAGAAAGGCCCATCGGTCAAGAGGTCGTCAAATATATTCAACAATCTAATTTTGATTTTTTTTTTTAAATATGTTTAGTTAAATATGAACGAGAGAGAGCGTCGGTGGCCACAACGGTTAAGGCGATGACACAGCGCGGCGCCTCATTGCTGTTAGGTAAAGGTCAAACATACTTACAAATGTGGTTTTGTTAGCACCGGCACCACAGGGGTTGGTAAAATCTGTCGTTACGTACTGCCGTAAACATCAAAAAAATACAAACTATATATAGTGTGTCTCGTGAACAGACGTCAAGACTTGAGGAGGTTATCCTACACTAAATTGTACTAAATAGTCTATTGTTCAAAATCTAATTCTCAATTGTATTCGAGATATTTCACATTTCCGGTTACTTCAACCTTTCACAACCTTATTCCATTATGTCTCCAGTATGTCATAAATTTAACTTAACCCTAACTTAAACATAACTTGAATAAAGTTTTACTTGATTCTGTAAATATTGAGAGATATGACGCTTGCCGAAATCTAGCCTCTACTAATAAGCTGTAAGGGGGGCCGCGGTAGCCGAGTGGTTAAGGCGTCAGACTCTCGGCTAGTAGATCCCGCGGTCGTGGGTTCGATCCCCACCGTCGCCTCTGGACTTTTCTGACGCCTAAGGTGACCGGTGGCCACAATTGAAAGAAACTGACAGGCACTCATCAATGGAAGGGGCGGGATCGGATCTCAGCGACCCTGAATTTTGGTCCCAACCCCCTTCAAAAATGAGTTTCTTCGATGAAGGAACACCAGTACAATGGGGGCTGGCTCAAGTTCACGTTTGTGTTGCGAGCCCTCCCCCAAAATATGGAGCCAGGGATAAAATACAATAAGCTGTACAGCTCAGCTGCAGTGCTCAGGAGGGAACTCCTCCAGCCACAAAAAAAAGCTGTAAACACATATCACAGTATAAAATATAAATTGCTAAAAATTTGCTTTTTCGGTTGCAAACGGTAATAAATTAGTCATTAATATTTTGAAAATTCTTTTAAAAATAACAAAAATAATGCAAACTAAAGAAAACATCCTCTTTGTACAAAATTGCAAATAAGAAAAAAAATTCAAAAAATTAAATTAAATTTTCAAAATGTCCACCTGGCTCGTCAAAATTCGTAACATTTATACTTTAAGTGGTTTTGTATTTTGTTGCTTCAGGTTGCAAGAAAAATGAATCTCATAGGGTTTTTAACACTTTCCTTTGCTCTAATCGAATTACAGTAGGATTAACATGTTATAAAATACGGGGGCTTAATGTAATGAAGTTGTGAAAGTTTGAAGTAACATGAAAAGTGAAATATCTCAAATACAATTGACAATCAGGCTTGCAACAAACAATACAGACATTTCAGTACAATTTGACATATCGGATAACCTCCTGACGTATGGACGTCTTATACATTATACACGCGTAAAGTGAGGATATATATACACGATAAATTTCCTGATACGTTCTTCCGCTCTCATTCATGTTATTATCATTTGACAAATAAATTGGCCTCGTAAAACTTTTCTTTTAATGGTGCTTATATATTGTACTACGGTTAAAAGGTGCTTTATAGACAAGGATACATAGGATAAATAATAAAAAGCTATTATTTCATAAAAGGTGACGGTAAACACGTGTTGTATAGATCGAGTTATTGTCTACCAAATATAAGAGGATATGACGGCTCACAGACATGTCGGCACAGGTTTAAAATCATAATCGCCACCATAATCAGATTTCCTCGCGACGAACAGGAAGAGCGGATGTCGAGGAGGATCACGTAATGTGGTTAATAAGCCACGGTTCACCGACCTCCATTAGCGAAGATGGTCAAACAGGCGGCTACCGGGAGCATCTAAATGAATATGACTCAGGGCGGATATCCAGCCACTTCCACAGTTCCAGCCCCAGAAGAAGCCGGCTTCCGGAATATGAATGACCGTCTGAGTTTCTACGTCACGTCTGAAACTACTTCCGCAATATCAATTCACCGATGTGCCAATTGGTCGGGTTCGTTTTGTATGCTGGCTGACGTACGCGGAAAGGATTGACTTAAAATTGGGAAGCACCTTTTCAAAAGAGCTACGGTTATGAAGAGACCAAAATACACGTTCTTGGATTTGGAAAACAGTTGACTTGCTGCCAGAAAAGACAAATTTTCAGCATGGAAAGCCCTGACTGTTGAATTGTCACTTCGATACATAAATACTACATAATTACAATTATGAGAAGTATGAGAAGTTCTTACGCGTCGAGAGCACGATTCATAAACGGCCTCCGAAGGATCATCCTAAACCGGGTTACGCGGTTGACACACGGACACCGACTTTTTGGGCAAAGCCCGAACATGTATCAGGCATGCAGAGAAAGGTGTCCCAGTGTTCAATGCGTCCAGCTTAATTGAAGGGTATCATTGTCATTCAATGTCTTTAAATAGAGGGCGAATAGGAATGCAGCCAGGGATGATGGGAAAATATTGAGAACCCTATCGATCCTCAATTAGGTTAGTTATATATTGTTTTACTGGGTTAAATGTCAATACACCACAATATATACATATCCATGTTAAATACATAATACCCGGCCTATTACTTATTTTGCAATGAATGTTTCTTAAATATAGTATATTATATTATTTTAGTAAAGCAAATTGTCCAAAGATAACCGTGTTTTTATGAACAATGAAAATCATATAGTTAAAAACTGAAATCGTCACTTTTCCATTTGTTTTGAATAATGTCAGAACATTCTCACTCAAGTAGGAAAATAGGAGATAGTTTTTCTATTTACATTATTTATCCAAAATATACAGGATTAACTGTCAATACACCATGGAAGTTTCACTATTTAAAATGTAGTTAGGGCCACCAGAACGAGGTTTCTATCTTGACTACGATTATTGACATATTTTTGTGATTTTAGTCTAAAATAAGTCACTGGATGGTAATTGTTCAAGCTTTCATGCTACCGTTAATATGTTTATATGTAAATATTATCTATTTTACTTGTTGCGTCGAAGAATACAGTTGTAAAAAACAAATAAAAAGCTTTAAAAAAAGTCTAAAATCAGATTTTTAAAAAAACCGTAATTCCTCAACTTTAGGGTGATTAAAATAGAAATCGGACCTCTATTTTGCAAACTAAGATAAATTTTCCACAAGATAAGAACATTTCCGTTGAAAAATTGCGCTTCCGAATTCACACTAGCCGCTCAAAGAATAACAAGTGGCAAACACATATTTTTTTTTTTTTGAAATACTAAATTGTGGCTCCTGCAATGACTTTTCCATCAAAATCTTCGGGGATTTAACCAAATGTGCCTTATTTTATAAGTATTCCGTGGATGGTCCGTTAGTCGAAGATTATTCGCAAATGGTGAGATGCGTCTGGTGTGATGTAGGTTTCAAAAATACATTCTCTTTATCGTGCCAACGTTTCGATCTTTATTGAGATCATCTTCAGGGCCTGGGATTTATAAACATTGTTTAAATTTAACAAATACATGTAGGATGTGGAAGAAGTGAATTTATACAATGCAAAAATATTGTTTTATATATATATTCAATCAAAGTATTTTTAAATTTTTTTTTGCATTGTATAAATTCAGTTTTTCCACATCCTTCATGTATTTGTTAAGTTTAAACAATGTTTGTGAATGCCAGGCCCTGAAGATGATCTCAATAAAGATCGAAACGTTGGCATGATAAAGAAAATATTTTTCTGAAACCTATATTACACCAGACCGCATCTCACGATTTTCGAATAACCTTTTGTAAAGTTGAAAAACGGAATATCGAACCCAAGGAGAGCAGCAAAACAACAACATTGTACATGTCATATCTTTAATTAAAACATTTATTAGTAGGGGGGTATAGGTGGCCGCAACGGTTTAGGCGTTTACACGGCCATCACTGTAAGGTTATCCAGAGTTCGAATACAGCGAATGTATACCCGATATACATACAAATGGGCTTTTTTTTTCGAAAACACCGGCACCACGAGGGTTGATATGACCAACCCATTGTTACCAATCAATAACCAACCTCTGTTGTTGCGAACCTCGTAAGAAAAAAAAATTATTAGTTGGTAACAATAATCATATACATTCACCTCGTGCTATAGCCAGTGAAGAGCCTGATTTGGCCCCACTAGATATTTACATATGGGGAACTTTGAAAAGTGCAGTGTACAGCATACCCATTGAAAGGAGGGAACAGCACATAGAGATAATTGAAATCACGAGCAATGACATGAGGGAAAAAAGGAAGTCCTCATGCATTCACGTCGGGTGCGATACATTCGCGCTTATATATCAATACAAAGGAAAGCATTTCGAAAAATGCTTCAGTTAATTAACAAAAAATGTATAATTTCATAAAGTTTAACTTCCATTGTAATTTGTCTTTAATTATGTAGGCGTTATAGGTTGAATGGACCTGATTTTTGTTACCAACTAATAAATGTTTACATTAAAAATATGACATGTACCATGTTCTTGTGTTGGTGCTCTCCTTGGGTTCGATATCACGTTTTTCAACCTTGCAAAGGAGATTTATCTAAGAAAAGTCATAAAAAATGTAACAGTGAGTATGTCCTTAGAATACTTATAAAATAAGGCAAATTTGGTGAAATCCTCGAAAATTTTGATGAACATGTCATTGCACGAGCCGCGATTGAGTATTTCTAAAATAAGTTAGGTTTTGAAATTTCTTATTCTTTGTGCAGCTAATGTGTATTCCGAAGCGCGAATTTTCGACGGAAATGTTATTAAATTGCGGAAAATTTAACGTAGTTTGCATAATAAAAGTCAGATTTATATTTTAATGATGTTAAAGTAGAGAAATTACGTTTTTATGTAAAAAAATCTGATTTCAGACTAGCATCACAAAAATGTTAATATCTCAGGAAAGAGACAAGAGAGAAACCTAGTTCTGTTATCACAAAGTACGTTTTAATTAGTGAAAACACCATGGCAGTATTGACATTTAACCTTCAACACCCTGTATAATAGGTGTAAAGGGTGATGTTGGAACATCGAGGACTCCACCTCAACCTAATTGAGTGACTGGTATGTAAATAGAAAAGAGTTTATTCAAAATGAGTGAGTGTCAATGGGTTTGGATCTAGGAACTTCATGCTTTGGGTGTTGAAATGATCTAGTTTTCCGCAGCACCCTACTTCGGCGACTTGACCTTGTTTGATTTCCGGACTTCCAATACCCGGGGTGGGTGATTCTCGAGGTCTGCCATTCATTGTAAAGTATAAAAGCTAGAATTGCCGGTGCAATGACAACTTTGCTAAGGTTGATTTAATTTTACAGATCTCACGGGGAAAAAACCCAAACCAAAATAATATGGAACCCATAACTCATCCCTGGAGTGCATCAGTTTTTTGTAAATTTATCTTTAGAATTTTAAGATTGCGCGATGTCTCCATGTTAGCTATGGGATAATAAACCTGAATTTTCGTCGCTACCCATCATTTTGACCTAGTTACCCTCAATGTATTGGTCTGTAATACCAAAAATGAACGGTGACGACCAAATTTCTTATTCATTTGATTTATTGGGATTCATTTTCGACCTAGTTTTAACACTGAAACTTTCTGCTATCAAGATGTTTATCATACAATGACGAATCGATTTATTAACTTGTGATTAGTACAAAACGAGAATTTCATTACCGCTACCTTCATTACTTGTCAATTACTGTTATAATTTTTTTAATGATGTCTGCCCATTATATATGATAAGCCTACTTTCACTCTGTCTATCATCCATTTTAATTATATCTATTATACTCAAACTTGAATTGACGCACCAGCTACTAAAATAGTTAGTTCAATATAATAATATATCATTCAATTATTTAAGGTTTTAAGTTAAGATAAAAAAGTCAGTGCCACGGGCGGGATTCGAACCCACGACTTTTTTTTATCTCAACTTAAAACCTTAAATAATTTAATGATATTAATTGGTCAAGCGGAACACGAAAAATAGTGAATATTACTAATAATTATTATTTTTTTTTTTGCAGGGCCGAATGCAGGGCCGCTGGATTCGAACCCGGGACCTTTATTAAACATTCTTAGCGAGAGATATGTTTTTATACTATCGAATATCCAAAACACCCATCAAAAGCCGGCCATCCATAGTATTTATTGATGGTCGATCATCAACAGTGAAACATGCAAGTTTGTTTGAAGACTATCAACAATCCATGGTCGTCCTTAGAATCAAATGGCATCAAAAATCAGTGGTTTAAGTTGATTATCACAAATGCGTCATCTTGTTGGAAACCCCAATGCGATTTGTAAAAAAAAAACTACACTTTATATATATGCTATTTTTTAAATCAAAAATCAATTCGATTGGACAGTGAATATTTGTAAAATTACACTGCAAAGTTTTTCATTTCAAAAGATAACGTCTGATAGGGTAGATGTTTACTCATACTGTACCAGACGACTTTGCGCTTTCGTGAAACCTCACAGCGCCCGTTTAGTCAACATTTATCTGCTAAAGAAAGCCTTCTGGGGCATGTAAATGCGTAGCCCGTTCGAAAAGAGAAAACTTATCATTACAGGCCAGTATATCACAAAAGTTTTATACGCGTCATTCCACAGGGTCGAGTAATTGTAAAAATCCGTTTTTAAGACGTTTGCCAATATTTTACAATATAAAGACACCAAGTCGTTTGAAACGCGTCGGACTCGAACATTATCGGCTGAGAGAAAGTCAAAGGAAGGCGCAGTTGAAAATCGAAAGGACTAAATGATAAAAGCTGTTGATAAAAGTTGCATAATGTACACGGGTGAGGTCGGCCCGAGGTGGGTGACCCTAAGGACAAAGCGGTGGTCTGTGATAACTCTCAACCCGGCTAGACAGGCCTCTCCTACACCTGTCAGCATGAAGGCGCAATCCTCTTGGCAGATCAGCAATTTAATCCTTACCGAGAGGGCACAGGGTGTAGAAAAGACGAATATTTGGATTTAGCAAATCAGAAAAAGAAACATGCCTCCCAGTTCATACCAGTCATTTTCATCCGATTTAACACTGAGTATTCGAAACACAATAATATAATGATCAAAATATAAAAATGCTCAACTTTTTGAAGTGAAATTATTTTGTTAGAAAATACTTTGTTGCTTGGGTTTTCTGAGAATTGGTCTGTTTATCTTATCTGTTTTGATGGAGAAAAGTCGAAACGACAAACAAAACAGAGAGGATAGGTAGTCCTAAATAAACTGAAACGAACAGCATCAGTTTCATCACCTCGAAGTCCCTTAAACGAAAACTCCCAAAAAAATAATATCAACCAAACTTTTATTGAGAGGGAGATGTTTTCAATATATAATTAGTACTAATTAATGATTTTTTACACGAGATAGAAAGACAGTGATGTTTTTAATGTGATTAGTACTAACTAATGATTTTTTATACGAGATAGAGAGAAAGACAGGGATGTTTTTACAATATGTGATTAGTACTAATTAATGATTTTTTACACGAGAAATAGAGAAAGACAGTGATGTTTTCGATGTGATTAGTACTAATTAATGATTTTTTTACACGAGATATAGAGAAAGACAGTGATGTTTTCGATGTGATTAGTAGTAATTAATGATTTTTTACACGAGATAGAGAGAAAGACAGTGATGTTTTTGATGTGATTAGTACTAATTAATGATTTTTTAGACGAGATAGAGAGACAGTGAAAATTTTACAATGTGTGATTAGTACTAATTAATGATTTTTTTACACGAGATAGAGAAAGAAAGTAATGTTTTAAATGTGATTAGTACTAATTAATGATTTTTTACACGAGATAGAGAGAAAGAAAGTGATGTTTTCGATGTGATTAGTACTAATTAATGATTTTTTACACGAGATAGAAAGACAGTGATGTTTTTACAATATGTGATTAGTACAATTAATGATTATTTACCTACATGCTGTAATCGTTCCGTGAAGTCAAAATACACCAATTGTCGATATGATAAATCTGTTGCAAAAACCGGAAGAAGAAAATTATATCAACTTGCAACAGATTTTGAGATGTTATAAGGGTAATTACTGATTATTACTATCAATCCGGAATAAAAGTGTTTCGGAGTTTACTATGGAGTATTTTTTAACTTATAATGAAGATCTAAAGTCAAACCACAACCACAAATGACAACCAATGTTCTTTTGGGCAAGATGATAGACTTGCCTTTTGTTTTAATCAACTTGGTCTATCTTTACAATGATTCGAGTCGTATGTTGATCGAGGATAGTTTAAATTATGAGATTCTTTTTGTGGTTTTACAGACAAATTTTCTTCTCTAAACTTAGCAATTTCCGTTAAGTCGGCGTAATAACATTCTTAACCATCTTCTTATCTTTTAAAAGATTGTAATAAGTCTTTAAATCTTTAAAAGTGAAGAAAACAAACATTATATTCTTCAAAATGATAACTTACACATCCTTTTAACAATAACGATGTTTGAACGAGAAACTAGTTGCATAAGTAAAATTTGTCGGAAGAGCACAATCCAAGCAATTGGTCGTCAAACGGCCTTTGTTGCTCAAACCTATTTGTTAATGGATCAAAATCAAACCAAAATCGAACACAGGTGTTAATGAAAAGCACTCTTAATTGCTGTTCTTTTGCCAACAAACTCGACATACCTGAATTTCCAGGGCCGAGTATGGGGGAATGAGGCGCGGGTGGCAGATGGGAAGGAGGGGATCTCCGCCCGCCGATATCCATCCTAATTTCTCCTGAAAAAACGGGACCCTGCATTATTCCATCATTGGAAGTCGATTCAACACTGTATTTTCATCGGACCAATTTTCAGAAAGTAGATAAACGTGGCCAAAAATAACTAAACTTAAATCTTTGCTTTCTGCGTCCAACTTGGACCATCACCAAGTTATTTCGCATAAACAATAACATCGAAGTTGTTGTATCGTCCTAATTGATTAAAAAGTGGTGAACAGAGCCAATATGTAATTAACCCTATTGAAAATACTGTCAAATTCAATTTTTCAAAAAGCATATAAATATTGGTTAAAGAAGAAATATCGTAATGATAAGGGTTTTAAACTCCTTTACCCTGATGATGAGCTATAAGCTTGAAATCCGTTTCGTCGAAAACAACTAACTGTGAGTAGAGGAACTATCTTTGTAAAAGAAGAAATATCGCTTTCCTTAATTATTCTCATCTGTCATAACATTCTGCTGATAAAATAGTGCAATTTTCTTTCTTTACTTTTTAAATGAACAGTTTTAAGAGATCAGGCAATGAAGAATTATCGAACTGCACCTGAGCTTTTAGTTTAATAACTTTACACTAAATTTTTTCTCTAACCAGTTGTAACAATCCGTATAAGTAATATTTGTACGATTTGATATAGGTTTGACCTGTCTCAAAAAACATATTGATATATACTGTACATCCGGGGTGTCTGAAACTCAAGTTCACACCTCTTTTTCTGAATCTATCACTGGATATATTATATAGCATATTATTATGAAACAATAATATATATCCAATATAAACTGCTCAAAAAATAATAGGGATATTTGGTTTATTCTTATTCTATTAATTTTAATGAAATTAACCGATATATTCTTGTTAGTTTGATAAAACAAACAAGAAAAATAAACCAAAAATGTTAATCGCCATTTTTGATAACGGATTTACTTAAGAATAATTCACATAAAGATTATTCATTTTAATGGATGTATTAGGAATACTACCGGTGGGTAGTTTCTCCATTCTTTTTTTATTAATTACTTATTCACACAGTATTACTAGATACCAAAATGAAAATAGTTGTAATTTACAATAAAAAGCAAAAAAATAAAAAATAAAATAAAATAAAAATAAAATGGATCCTATGCGATCGACCAACGTTCAATACCGATGTTTCCGTTGAATTTGGGTTGTCAAAAGAAAAATACTAGTGTTGTATCAACGCCAAGCTTTTGACAATTTTTATTGTCTTCCTTATGGCACTAGAGAGACAGATAATAATTATAAAATAATAATATAATGGTATTAGATAATGGTAATATATGGTATGGCTTTAGACAATATGTAAACATTGTCTACATGGTCTAAATGGTTATGCATCATGTCACTCATTTTTTACAACCTCTTCTTCACACAATTATTTTAAGATGTATGTACATAAATAAATATAAAACTTGTTACAGGTATCATCACAGGTGTTTAATTAGATGAATTGCGATACTTGTTATCACGTGGGAGGTTCTTTAACACTGCCGCCAACTGATACTAACATTTTACAAGGATTTTTTTTTAAAACTAGTATAAAAGCCTGTTTATCTAAACCTTATGCATAATAAAAATTAAATAAATAATTACATAAATAATGCTATTATAAACAACTAAAAAATGAATTGTTAAAAATCCCGGCGGGGGCCTTGTCCTGTTCTAAAAATCCATTGTATATTATACTCAACTCATTAATATCAGTCTTTAAATTACACGAACTGTTGTCATTTTTATAAACAAACACCTTTCGTCTTTTCTCCATTTTAATCCTGTTGTATTCTCTTTAACCATGGAAAGACATCATATTGAACCAGAAGTTTGCAATATTATTGTGAAAATGAGTCATCGAGGTCATCGGCAAGTGGATATCGCAGAGGCTGTCTCTGAGCGTGGTCTCCCGGGCTTTAGCCCGATTCCGAGAGTCTGGAAGTGCCAATAGGAGGCCTGGAAATTGATCTCAGCGAATTATAACGTTAAGGGAGGAAAGAAATATTGTCAATGCTGCAAGACAGAACCCTTTCCATAGTGCACGCCAGAACCTAAATGATGTACAAGATGTAGATTCGTAACCGTTTGTGGGAAGTTAGCCTCACATCATATGTCCCTTTTAGGCGACCTGCAGCAACAGGTAGCCACCAGCAACTCAGAAGAATATAGTGCAATCAGTGACTATGAAATGCTGTTATGTTTACTGATGAGTCGCGTTTCTGTCTGTGTAATGATAGCAGGCGCAGCAAAGTCTACTGAGAACAGGAGATGCATACAACGCCCGTTCGTCCTCCCTTCAGACCAGTTTGGAGGAGGAGGTGTAATGGTCTGAGCTGGGATTTACAATGGTGGACGAACTGGGCTTCATATTTTTGAAGGCAACCTAACCGCAGTCCGTTATATTCAAGAAATTGCCGAGTAATATGTTCCTCAAACGAGAAATCTGAATTGCAGGGATTTTCGATTTCTGGATGACAATGCCAGACCTCACTGAGGCAGAGTTGTTTATCAATACAAAACCTGGGAATTTCCCTCCAGACCTCAATCCCATTGAGCACATTTGGGATATGAGTTGAAAAGAAGGGTTTTCGAACACCATCCACAACAAGGTGACATGCAACAACTGAGTGCAGCGTTGCACCGTCTATGGTGTGAAAACGGGACATTATACACTGTATTAATTGTTTTTAAAAATTATTGAGTCCAATAAACAAAATTGTTTAATTAAAACCTTCGATAAAAAACATAAGAATTTCTAATAGATTTTAATGCAATTTATAATAACAATAAAATAAAAATGGTGGGGAAAGTAAATACTACAAAATTGGCAATATCCCAATTCATTTTTTAAGCAGTTTACACATTTAAATTTCAAATAGATAATACTATTCCAAAAATAAACGCATGTACTAAAAAACAACCATCTTTAGTAAATGATAATAGAACTATTCTCAAAATATATTATTTACAGGTGATACAGCGAATATTCCCTCTGAGTTAATTGTACTTCTTGACTCATAAAGTTCAAAAATAAATTACGAAAAAACCAATGATGTCAATTCATTACTCTGCAGATTGTCTTCTGCACAGATGAAATTAAATGAATAGTATGTAAATTGCTAGTGTTTTGATGAAAAATCCAACTTTTTGTTGAAAAAAAAAAGTATAAAAGAAGACATAAAAATATTTTATTGGGTTGTCAGTAGCCCAACAGTGTTAGAGTAACACACATCACTGTAAGGTTTGAGGGTTCGAATCTTACCAGCCCATATTTCGAACCCAGGGTACAAATGGGCTTTTTCAAAAATACCGGCACCCTGAGGTTTAACATGACCTCACAGTTTTCATGCCCCCCCCCAAAAAAAAAATGCCGAAGTAATAATAATAAAATCTGATCTGCAAGGATATGATCCTATGATTTGGTCGTTACTGATCAATTTGGTCTTTCGAACGCCTCCGCAGCCAGTTGACCTGCACCAATTGAGTGCAGCGAAGCAACATCTACGGAGTGAAATTCCTTATGAAATTAGCGATGCCTAACAGGCGCACAGAGGTGTTAGCTAACAGAGGACATTATACACTGTTTTAATCGTTTAATTATTGTCTCCAATACACAAAGTTATGGAATTATTATTTTGTCGTTTTTCAAAATCTGTTAACTAAATTTTCCTTCACCAAAAAACATAATAATTTATAATAAATTCTATGCGATTTATAATAAAAATAAACTAAAAAATGCTACGGAAGTAAATACTACAAAATTGGCAATATCCGAATTCACTTTTGAGCAGTTTTTTTTATAGATAAGTAATGTTTGTGTGTCAGTTAACTGTCAGTCTCTGAATGTGCCATTGCATAGATCGTGTGTCGTGCTTTGTAAATTATTTTCGTCAACACATCAGTATTATTTAAATATGATTGACGGTGAATCCCCATCTAAACTGTATTCCGATTGGGTGTAGGCAAAATAATTATTAAAGCAAAATTTTTAATAGAAATTAAATTTCTTATCTAAACATATTATTTTTGTGAAAAACCAGGGAATAAAAAGTCAAATCTTCCACAAACAGTTGGATAATTCAGTGTAGAGAGCTTTTTACAGTGAGCGACAAAGTGAATTATTCATTCCGGCCTAGTATTGTTAATCGTAAATGTAAATAAATAATGGCGTTTAAAAGTGAGGGCTCTCGTTCCGTTAAAGTGTCAAGGAAGGAGTAAAGGGGTGCCGCCGCTAAGTGTGCCCCAGTAGAGCACAAGGCCCCATTAGCATCTCGCACCTCGGAAAGAGCGAAGCCGGGGCCAAATGGCCGACGGCAGTATGAAGCTCACATTGTCTCCTCGTCCAAATGGAGAATGCTTGTAGCCGTTGGACCCCCTTTGAAGCCACCCGCGAGGATCTAGCTTATCTCGGGGCCGGGGATAAGGGAGATAGCCCTGCCATTACCAGGAGGATCCGAATCGCTTCGGCCGAGCATACATCTTTTCACTTACACTACTATGCTTCAAAGACCGATGAGCTTTCTCCAGCTTGAGTGGTTTAAGGCTCTAAACACGAACCTTCACAAACATTACAATAAATAGATGCACAACAACACAAAACCGTTGTTGCATAATTATTGAATTAACCATTTTGCTAAAAACATAGTTTTAAATTATTCGCCAGTTGATGGATAAATAAGAGTTCAGGGAAGCAAAAGCAGGAACATCCCAAACACCCTTTGGACCAGACTACAACCAAGGCATGATAAAACTGACTAAAAGTAGTTTCTCAACATCTCAACCAGAAATAAAATCTACATCTCTCTCAGCAGGCATGAATTATAGAAAATAATATACTGTCAGTTGCTCATTTAATTACCAACCATAAAAAATATTGGAAAAAGTGAGTTAAAAATAGCGAAGGGATCGGAACATTTTCTATGATACTAAGTGAAGAGGAACTCTGAAAAGTGCTCAACTACCTTGCGTAGTGCATTTTCCGGGGTATGGAAAATAAAAAAGGGTCAATTCCACAATAGATGTTTTAGGTAGCAGGGAAATAAATGTAGTGTCTTCGCCAGTGGCTACCGAGGAAATAAAGGTTCAGAAGTAATACCTAACTCCATTAGTTCGTGGTGCGATTGACAAATTAACATTTTTCATTTAATTAATATTTATTAAATGCATTGGTCGATATAAAAAAGTCAGTGTCACGAGCGGTTTTCGAACCCACGATCTTCGGCTAGATACGCCGCTGCTCTATCATTCGAGCTATCGTGACTTCCATCCGCTCGAATACTAAAGGCAAAACCATTACCCAAAATTGCAAAAAGGAGGGAAAATTCGAGAGGTGAGGTTGAGATGGGAAGTTGTACGAGCGGATCGAAGTCACGATAGCTCAAGTGGTACAGCAACAGCGTATTTAGCCGAAGATCGTAGGTTCGAATCTCGTGACACTGACTTTTTATCTCGACCAATACCTTCCATAATTACTAAGTAATAGCTAACCTTTCCTTAGTTCTTACTTCATACTGTTGACTGCAGGTTTGCAAAACATTTTCTCTTTAGTTAAGAACTGTCATGTCCTGTCATTAGTCTCGTGTTGGGGTTTCCTCTGCCTACCTGTATTATTCCAATTTCGTGAAAGGGAAATTTTTTTTTTCAATGGAATGTTTTTTCTACAAAAAATTCGATTTACAAGGCAAGCCTTTTTTTTAAATATTGTATAAAATTATCCTTAGACGTTTATGGTAAACTTCCAGCTTAAAGGAAAATTAAGGATCATTACACATTACCAGCATTAATATTTATTAGGTGAACATATGGCACATGATTGTCAAAGGAAGCAGAACAAAAAACGCGTGTGGTCTTGAGATTTTACAACGGATTTTATTATTTTTATTTTATCTACGACTCGAAGGGGGAGAAAGAAGCTATTTACGCCATGATGAAGAAGGACGCTCACCGGTATTGACTCAGTCCATGCTCCATAAACAGGACTATCAAGAAATACGGCTGTCCATAGAATAGCTCCATGTCTGATTGCTCCAAGGCCTAATAAGGAATAAATACAATGATTCCGATTCCAGGAGGGTATTTTTTATCCTCGCCAGACGGCTCGTCGTCCAGGATAGGTCATACGCTAGTAGACATACTGTCTGCTCACAGTTTCCAGTTCATTTGGTAGAACCGTGCCTGATTCAAAAACCGAAGGGCCGAACAAAGGCATGTGCCAACAGGCCAAGTAGGCACAGGGATGTTAATTAACCGGGAGGCCGAAACGAATTTAACTCGACACTGATGTGGTTAACGGGTTAATTGCCCTTACAGACCAAATCCACTTTCATGTTTTACGATGTGGATGGCGCACAAAAGGCCGTCTGTATATTTTTAGATCTAAGCTATGCTAATGTTTTGTTTGAGTGATTACCTGGCTCCAAGAGGGGAGACTGCGGCGATTCCGAGGATGTCGAGTCGGCCACGCTTCCTGCATCGGACGCCGCTGGTGAACAAGGACGACCTTCCTGCATCAAAACAAAAGAGTAAATCGACTGAAAAGTTAAAATCACAAAAAAAGTGAAAAACTACAATCACAAAAATGTGAAAAGTTACAATTAAAAAAAAGACAGCGAGAATCAAGTGATAACCTTGTAAACTTCGCTTCCAGACTTTGAACACACCCTAAAGGTGGCGATCGCTCCTAGCAGTCCAAACGGAGCGACGCCGTTCCAAAAACCACGTCAATGGCAAAACTGAACTGGCGTGCCCGGCTGTGCCGAATATTCGACCGGTCCAAACTCCATCGCGCCACTCCAAATATTTACTAATGGCGCGTCGACGGCATGGCGCGTTCGTAAACGGGAAAACCTGGCGTGAACGGTGGAATATTGGAGCGTTGGCTTGGTTGTGAATGGGAAAATCCGCGTTTTTTTGGCGCAGTCTCCGTCTTTCTGACACTGAGCAAACATCTCCGTCGTACATTCTCAAAAAGTCAAAAGCGTTTATTCTTTATTGGTAATGACATCCAATCGAGATTTTATTGTTGAGGTGATTGAATTGTATGAAAGTTTACCATGTTTATGAAAGTGGTGGACAATGATTATATTACCACGATAGAAATAAAAGAAATTCGATCCTCAACCAGTTGGTCGACGTTTTCAAAACAAAGGATACAAATGCAACGAGAGATGCGATATTGATAACCCCTAACGCTGATCAGCAATCGTTGTGGAGAACTTAAGTTTTTTGTAGTTCATCCCTGTAGCGAGAAATCGTAATGTGGTTGCCAACCTTTCATGTAGAGTGATGATTTCTCTCATGAATGTCTTTTGTTTTCTAATCAAGGGGGTAACAAGCTGTAGTAAATATAGATAAGAAGTTAATTTTTTTTTTTTTTTTTGTAAGGTTTTGGTTGAAATGAAAAAATAGTGTCACGAGGGGATTCGAATCCACGACATTCGGCTAAACCGCTGCGCTAACCACTTGAGCTGTCAAGCTAGCTTTTTCATTTCAACCAAAACCTTACAAAAAAGATTAACTAATTGCAAGAAGTAATGGTCAATAGAACACTAAATATAATGAATAAATAAGACGTTTCATCTATCCTTAAATAGTTCCTCCAATCAGCGGGTTCAAGGGAAAGATCTTTCATCAAATTGATGTGGGTATTACGGCTTCAGGAGCCACTTCTTACACCATTTCCTCTTCGATTTTTGGCTTTTAATATATAAATAAACAGAAGCGTAGCACAAGAGATCGTCATCCATTTTGAGAAGGTAATTCACTGGTTGACATTCGGAGTGACTGGTTGTGGAGCGGTCGTGAATGCCCCCTCAAATTTCAGACACTCCAGATGGAGCTGTACGGCTTGGCGCGGTTCTATTTCGAGTGATCGTGAATAGCCACCTTAAAAAGAAAGTCCATTACATTTTTAAACCCTGAGCGTCACGTTTAAAACCTATATTTTGTAGGCCTAGCTAATAAAGGATGTTTTTATGTATAATTTTGTTTTAATTCATCAGTCCTTTTGTCAAGTAAATTTATAATTCAGAATTAATATGTTTAATCGTGTCAATTTTGTGGGAAATTACTATAAACGTGTATTCACAAAACAGTGTTAATGCAGGAACTAAACAGTGCTGTTAACCGGCGTAGAAGTGAGCTATTTCGCAAACTAAGTAACCAAACTAGCTCGTCTTTAGTATATTTAACAAATGTTAGTTACTTATGGAATAATGGAATTATTCAGAAAACAAACACCCATTTTCACCTGTAGGAGACACATACTTAAATTGCCCTAAAAAATAAACTCAACACGTCAGGGCTTCCATTTCCTATTGACTGTGTTCAACCAAGTGCCTTCTTTTACGTCAAAAAATCCAGGCCTTCTATATCGACCTTAAACGGTAATAAACCATTTTAATGTTGACTGTGGTCTCGTTCTTGTGCTATTTCTTTAGGCGCAACTAGCTTTAGATTTTCCTCTTGTTGAATGATTATTACTTCACGGAAGCTGCTATTGGTGTTTCATTTGGTTTAAAAAAATTTAGCAAGGTGACTGGCGGAAATTCGGATTTATCTGCTGCCTCTCGCCCATCCTCTTTTTTAATGGAGGAATCTGGACAATTGGTTTTTTTATTGCCTACTATAGCGAGTAGACATTTAATAAAAATCAATCAATCATGATTAAAGAACCACATATGCGGTATGTTCAATAATGTAAGTATGGCAATCCCAAACCCTCTAGCCCTAAATATTGTCTACTTTGGCCAAGAACTTCTCATTCTAAGGCAATTCCCGCAATTCGATTGAACAGTGTAATATATAAACTTTTGCAAGCTTTTATGTCTCAAATATACGTGAATTGTGCTACTTTAATATCGTTTTACTCTTTTCAAACCTGCATCTTCAAAGTTACAAACTGCTATTTAATTGATACACATTTTCAGCATTTATGATGTGATTAATGAATACAAGCCGGCACCTGTTCATTCGTTAGTTTAGATTCCGTTCAGATCAGGGTCATGTTTTAAGTAGGCCGTTTGATTGCCAAAAATTAATCCACCTCCATTTAAATAACGTTACTTGAGCTTAAAAGCTTTGAAAAGACAATCGTCTTGTAAATTTTCAGCGTTTCTAATAAGAGGCTTTCTCTTACCTCTGAAAATACAATATATAGTGGAATATACTAAAAAAAATTAATATGATTAGGATGGCATTCTCCCAGATTGTGACCGATAAAGAAGTTGTAATATTTGGAAGTATTGTATACGTTTTTCCTCCAACCGACGGAATCTCCCGACATGCCATCCATCACTAGACCCGGCTGTAAATATTTCAATTGGTATAAACTGTATTTATGTAAGAGAAAGTTATGCGGGTGTAAAAAGCCGGAATTCGCTCGAGGCGTCCAGCTACCAAGCGCGTGCACTCCATGCCTTGCGTTCCAATGGGATTTCTATTTAACGTCCACATGCTGTAAAACAGCGCAAATTGCCACAGAGGAATTGTGTCCTTTCCTGGTGTATAAAACTTTGTGTATAAAACCCACAAATGTTTCATTTGTTAACACAACCTTTAGGGCTAGACACATGGCAGTAATTGCTAGTTAAATTATGAATGAAATACTGAGTTTTCTTGTGTTTTTTACGTTGAGTCGTTAGCAGTTAGAAAGAAACTACCACAAGTGATGATGATCGTAAGAGAAATAAAATGCTAAATCAAATTAAAAAAAGGAAAAGTACGAAAACATTACATTATCACACTATTAGTTAATGTAAATAAAAATTTGGAAAAAATATTTTTCTAATGTCATTGTTTTTAGAATGGAAAGGACTATCAAATTTATTCGAAAATTCACTAGTTTCGTGGTCCGCTTGACCAAATAATATCTTTCAATTATTTATTTAGAAATCGTGAGATGCGGTCTGGTGTGTTGTAGGTTTCAGAAAAACATTTTCTTTGTCGTGCCAAGAGTGCCACTCTCGACACGACACGGAAGAATGGCACAATTACACAGAAGGCAAACACTTTGAGCCCTGAAGATGATCTCAATAAAGATCGAAACGTTGGCACGATAAAGAAAATGTTTTTCTGAAACCTACATCACATCAGACCGCTTTTCACGATTTCTGAATAAATATAGATTAACGGTCACTAACCACCACACACATCTTTCAATTAATTAAGGTTTTTAGTTGAATCGTATTGTCGGCGAGAATCAAATAGATTACACGACATTTGAAATGTGCAAAAAAAGAGGGAAAATTCAAAAGGTAGGATTGAAATGGGAAGTTAGTGTCCGAGTGGATCGAAGTCACGATAGCTCAAGTGGTAGAGCAGCGGCGTATCAAGCCGAAGATCGTGGGTTCGAATCCCGCTCGTGGTACTGACTTTTTTATCTCAACTAAAAACCTTAATTTATTGGAAAAATCCATCCTTAAAAACATTGATTCGTTCCAAATATATTGAGGTTTTCCTTCAGAACTCGATAATTTCAATTCATCGTGTTAGTTGTTATTTAAAGTTTGGTTAAAAAATCAACACAAATTAAATTTTCACATTTAGTCCAACAAATTTTCAAATTTTACGGGTTTTTTTCCCGGGGCACGATAAATTGAAATTATCGCGTGCTGAAGGATAACTGCAATATCTTTAGAATAAATAGATGAATGTTTGGATTTTTAGTATTGTTGTTATTAAAATGGAAATTACTTTCAAAACGGGTTAAAGTGTTTTACGTTAAAAAAATAAATAAAAAAACCCCGCAACATATTCAAATTCGAGTGTGGAGCCATACTTAGTTCGACAATAAAATAGACATAAAAATAAAAATCCATGTCTCTTATAAAAAGTCACACGGCATAACATACGTTTTATGTGCTTTTATAGATGCCTCATCATCACGACTTTGATTTAATTAAGCATAAGTTCCATAAAAAAAAAAAAGGATGAGATTTCTAGATTTCTGTTTTAATGTTTAACAGCAAACTACAATACAAATGGCAAAATTAGAGTATTAAATTAACGTTAGGATTTTCACAAATAATTCATTACCAAGTATTGGTTTTTATTTAAATTAGTATTTTAAAAATTTAAACAATTTCTATGAGGTAAAAGGTAGAACGAAGCATCGCCAAAAAGTGAAAAGCAATTACGGGAAAATTTAAAAAAAAGCGAACAAAATTTCTGGAAAAATTGCACAATGTTGAGTGAAAAATAAGTTTTTATCAGGTTTTATTTCCAATTTTTTTTTTATCATGATTAAAAATAGATTATAATGCTTTGATTATATTTATTTTTTTTTAATCCATTATATTTATGTATCAGATTGGGCTGGCCATCAAATCCTCGCTGGCAACGTTCGCGTCCTGCCCGTTCGTTGTGCTCGTTTATTTTTTTAAATTGTGCCGATTTTTGTTTTGACATGAACTCCTGCTTGAGAACTTTTTATTGAAAGAAATTAAAGAATGTTGAAACAATGGTCGAAAACCAGTTTTTCACTAACTTTTTAAATCCATTAGTAACAGAACATGGTTTATCTCTATAACTTTAATTATTAATTGATTTTATCTAACTGAGCATTAACAGAATCAGCTGTCAATCATAAGGCATCAAATCTAGTAAATATGGTCGGTGAGGTAGCATAGTCACAAGTGTTACATATTTTAGTCGAGTCAGCTACTAGATTTTTTTTTTTTACTAAGTAACGTAGCCCTTGATGTATTTACGTGGTTAATTTGTACTTGACAACGTAAACTGTTAATCCTACGATCTAAGGTAGTAGTTTATAAAAAAATGCGTCTTCACAAATTCCACCATCTTTGAATGATGTCACCCACATTTAAATTTATCTTTGTGCTTTCCAATTTGTAGCCTCGAATACTGTTCAAAGTAATAGATGAATATAAGTATTGGCAATTGAAATTGTGAAAGAAAATCAAATAACAAAAACTGCATAAGGGATGATTAACATAAAAACGTGCATAAGTCGACATTTTTGTTGCCACTGTTTTATGCGCCGAATAGCACAGCACGCTCGATAGTCATTAGTCTCCTCACAGTTTTTACAGAGCGATTTCTTAAAATATAAAACCGCGTGGTTAGTTAAATTAGTTCCTCATAATGAAAAAGTTCACAACAGTACCAAGAAGAATAAAAGAAAATATCAAAAAGGTAATCAAAGTTTGATAAAATTCAATTCCATCAAACAATTTGCAAAATTTTGGCATTTACAAATAAGCCATTAATCGTTACTAATCATGAAGTTGATTCTTTACTTTATGCAAGATCTTCCTGAACATGTTATCACATGTAATATCTTAATAGCGCAATAACACATTTAACACACTTCAGGCTTGCCTTAAAACGTAGTCATCTTTTAATTTTCTTTAGATTGGAAACTAAAATTGACAAACAAGATTAAGACCGTCGTCGTCTATTATTTTTAATTATAAGTTGCTCATAGGAAGCTTTAAACAATGTTCTTTAAAAAAGTCCCTTAAACTTGACAAATCGGATTTTCCTCCTGGTTTACTTTTCAGTCAGATCATCTTTTTGTATTAATCGAGTTCTGTCTGTTACTAGCTAGTTGGCGTATTTACGATATAAAGTGGGAAAATATTGATGATAAGGAATAACTGATGTTACCCTTAATGATACTGGTTTTGAATAAATCAATTAGGTCGGCTGCGAACCTTTTCTCAGGTTAAAAAAATCCTTTGTTGTATCAAGTGCTATTCAAAAACAGATAAAAACTCGACATGGGAAAATAAAAGCTGGATCAATAATTCATCGCAATTAAAATTGGAAATATCAAGCAGGCGGCGGGATCAGGCTTGGAGAAAAACGGCCCAAAACCTGTTATACAGCTCACGGTATTACATACAGACAAAAAATTAAACAAATAAAATTCAATTGCTGATCGAAGATACATCAGATTTCAGGTTTTTACAGTACGTCGCTAGAAAATCAATTTCCAAGAAAACACAATCTGGTGTTTCTTATGTACAAAGTTGATCGGTAAATATCTGCAAATACTTACAGTAGAGTTGTTATTTTTAGAGAAAAAATATACTCTTAAATAAAATGTTTGAAAAAAACGCTGCCTAAACAAGATAAGATTGATAAAGGCGAATGATACATTACAGAACAATTGGAGAATACCAAGTCACATCGTACTCATTGTTACTGTCGGATCTGAAATTGATGACTGTTATGTGCAAAAGGAATTTCTTTGATTGTATATTATTGTATAAATTATTACATTCCTTAACTGATTATTCATTACTGCTTAACCGAATCAACTTTCATTCCAACTTATCATTCCAGAAATCAAGTAACATTCTCCATCGATTATGCAAAATTCGATTTTATACCAAGAACAACAAATTCGTTAAACTCGTTCGAAAATATAGATATATTTAATGTCAGTTTAAGCAAATTTTATTATTAGAAAATTAAATATTGCATCATTAAAAAAATTACTATTGAATTTGATTATAACTATTAATTGATAATTATAAAGTGTTAATACATATTTCTAATTGTTTCAATTCATTCGAAATTGTGGTTTGTTTCATTTTTTTAAAAATAAATATTTATAATTTTGTGTACATTTATAACCTTAATACTTTTATTGTAACATTACTTTTTATTGTAAACATTTGTAATTGTATAATTTGTAAAATAAATGAATAAACAAAGGGTGTAGATCAATCCGTTTACCGTATCTGCTAATAGCACATACATGAAAATGAAGATAACAGGGGTATTCACGATCTTTGTGTTAACCCTGTTAACTCTGTTAAGTCCTGTTAGATCTAGAGAAATGACGACGTAGACTTGAAAGCCTCGGCTAGTTGAGGACGATCTAACAGGCCAGGGCCAGTGTTAGAGGTTAGGTCGAAAATGTAGTCACATTGCTATCCGTTAGGGCGTAGATAACAACATGGCAGCCATGAATTAAACAGCTGTTTCTATACACGTATTTTTATTCTTAAATACGCATTAATTAAATCAGACCAATCCACTTTTTTGTTAATTTCTGATCTGTCCTTACACTCTCATTCATAATAGATACATCCCCTATCCTATAAAGTTCTAGGCTGTCAGACGTTAGGTTACAAATTAGGTATGTCGGCCGGAATTGAAGCATGTCACTTGTTAGTACTTTTCGAGTGCATAGATAGCATTTTGAATGAAAAAGTTGATTAATTTTCCTTTTTTATTAACTTCTGGCATCTTACAATTTAGCACAAAAGAAAACCAAAACAAACAACAAGCCATCAAGGACTGCTACAGCTTTATTTTTGGTCCTGTCAATCACTCCGCGCAGCATTGCGGAAAAATTTACGTTTAACATGCTAAGAAAAGAAGGGGGCGTTCACTATCTTACTGGACATTTCTCTTTACGAGTTAACATCTTACAAAAATCGTGAGTACCCCTAACGTTTTTAAGTACAGAAGTTTTGATTTTGATTTGAAGAGATACTTGTTTCTATGATATTACAAAGTTTGTTTCCTATAGAACAAGGTTCTCATAGTACAGGAATGAACAGAAATAGTCACCAACCATCGGGTGTCTTGTGTCTTTGGCTTTTTTCTACTTCCCAGAGAGCATTTTGCACGTAATGAAACCCAATTTTAGACGTATCGTCTGAGGTTCTGATGGCAAAACGACGAGGTAGAATGTAAAAACTCAACGAGGGTTAAACCTCCACCAGCTGCAAAAACAAATAAACCTCCTTAATTAAACAATAAAAGACAGTTACTTCTATCTGACTACTAAGCTTCTCTGACTTACGTCAGTTTTTTAACTCGGAGACGCCTTTTTCAGAAGTCAGCAACGCAATTGATAAAAGCATCTATGATATAAATAATTAATTTCAGTTAATAAACCCAAAGCAAAGACATAACCGCAATTTCAATGGCCGATTGCTTTAAGAGTCTTCCCAACATATTTCAACGGTTATGTTTTGCAAAGTAGTATTAAAAATTAAAAGTCCACCGGCCCACGACCGTGTACTGTCCTGATGAAGATAAATGAACGAGGTTCGATGAGGTACATAATAAATCATTTCCTGAGAGGCCATCACGCTACTCGCGCCACTTCCTACAAGAACAAATCACTCAAATGAAAAGTGCTAATTGAGTCTACTTCAAAATGAAACAGTTAAGTTTCTTTTTGCACTTCATCTGGGTTTTTTATTATATACTTCATTGAGTATGAAACCGGATTTAGAAGTGAAATAACATGGTAAAACAAACGATTCTTCGAGGTGTAAGACAAGGACTATGTTTTTGTAACCACGAGCTGAGCTGAGCAACCATCTAACGTAATCTATCTAAATCAATTACTGACATAGATAGAACTTGTATTACTGATATGATAATCAATTGCTGAACGCTTCCTCATGGATTGTATTTATTATTATATTTATATATAAATAATTCCTCATGCAATTATTTATGCTCTAGGAGGACAATGGAAAGTGTAATTGTTAGTAGTGTATGAGCTGAGGAAGGCGCCAACCTGCACTATTAACAATTCTAAATGAGCATTGTTTCCCGACCGGAGACACACGACCATAAATAACACTAAGCATCTACGAACCCATTGCCTCCCGAACAATACACGCACTTAGAAGCTACCGGGAGCGGGGTTAATCAGGTTGCAATAACCATGGATGCCCTAGGGTAAAATAAACCAGCGCCCTCAGGACTATCCATTAAACGTCCTTAATCTCGATCCTGACGACAGAATTAGGCGTTTTCATATTAAAAAGTACAGTGACTGTGGTGAAAAAGAAAGGGAGAGGCAAAGGTGGGCAAAATGGACCGGGACATTATAGCGACGATGGATAATATAGAATAGCGTGAGGGATCGTAATCAACTTAAGGCCAGTTCTCGCACGCATTTCCTGTCAGCTGTTAAACGTCTTACTTATAAGTAAAAAAGACATAAAGAACTCTAAATACCGATGACACCATTAGTAACTCATTATCGATTGTAACATATCAGTTCTTCAATCTATATATATAAAAGGGAGAGAGAGAAAAAGAGAGAGAGAGAAAAAAAAGAGAGAGAGAAGAGAGAGAGAGAGAAGAGAAGAGAAGAAAGTAAAAGAGAACAGAGAGATAGAGATATTACGACAAATCTACGGTTTACGGCAACCCTTATTAGGTGAAAGGGATATAGAGATAGATTTACAGAAAAAATGAAAGAATAAGAAAAGTCCTACCAAACATGGAAGAAGGATTAATGAGTGAGAAGAAAATTGAGAACGACAAAAGAGGGTCCAGGTGGTGAGATGCAGCGTGAAAACGAGGTAGAAACGTACCAACAACAAAAATACATTTTTTTTTATCAATGATGAATCTACTCACAGAATTTGTTTAAATTTATTAGTTAAATTTATTATAATTGTATTGTTTTAATATGTTGTAAACAACAAAACAACATCATCATTTACAAAAAGTGGATCTACTCACCCCACCTTTATTATTTTTATAAAAATTCATGTTTACTTTGATTGTTTTAATGATTTTTGGTATAAGCAAGCATACAGGAGTATCAAATTCTATAACCCACCCATTTAATTCGGAAACGATTAACTTCAGAAAAAAATGGCCTTATACAAACCCCAAGATAATTTTGGCTAGGAATCGCGTGGAGGTAACATATTTAACATAACTTTCTCATCTATGTGTAGAGATTAGTGACCGTTAATCGTTAGTTATTCAGATATCGTGAGATGCGGTCGGGTGTAATGTAGGTTTCAGAAAAACATTTTCTTTATCGTGCCAACGTTTCGATCTTTATTGAAATCATCTTCAGGGCTCAAAGTGTTTGTCTTCTGTGTAATTGTGCCATCCTTGCGTGTCGTGTGGGCACTCTCAACACGACACGCAAGGATGGCACAATTACACAGAAGACAAACAGATTTTATGATACAATTCGATTCTAGAGTTTATTTTATGTCACTTTTACTGGAAGGAAAATTTTGATAGGATCGACCATAGGAGGAAGAGACGTGAAGAGGGTATTCTTTTTGTACCCTTTTCTGAGACGATTTCTAACCTAAATTAACTTGCTATTGATATCGAATTGTACAATATAAATATGGGATTTTCATTTCAAATAACAAATTTAGTGTCATTTCACAGCTTGAAGAGAAAGTTATGTTAAATCTGTAACCACCACGCGATTCCTAACCAAATCTAACGTGACCAAGTTTTGCTAAAGTTAATCGTTTCTGAATTAAGAGGGTGGACTATACAAGTCGATACACCCTGTATACAGTCCTCTTGTTACTTCGTAATTGATAATTCGAATTTCTTGATATGCACTCCTCAAGAGGTCACTTTGATAAGTGGAAAAAATTAGTTTATTTTGATAAATAAGATTTTGATTTGGTAATACGAGAAAGATCATATTACAAATAAAGTCACTTCCGCTCTTTATAATTCGGACTCTTTCGTTGCAAAATTCTTCCGAATTCCACGGATTGTTTACTTCCTTACAGCCTTTTAAGTTTTTCAGGTTGGTTATGTTCGGCGGTCATTGTTTTCAATGTGTTGTCAGCACTGATCACGCTGGAAAATCATTTAACCAAAGGACTCCAGGCCACACTGAAACAATACCGCTTCACGATTTTTTTAATTTTAATAAGGCATAACAATGTACAATTTTACAGTTCATCTATTTCCGCGCTTTCTTTAATTTTACTACGGTTTTTATATGTACAATTTAAATAATACTTGATAAAATTAATATCGATTCTTAACATTTTTTTTTTCTTTCCTCCTGATAATTCGAATTATTTTTGTGGTTCCTTGGGTTTCTAATTATCAAGAGTCGACTGAATTCGTTTAGTACATTTTATATCAAAGAAAAAAATACAAGAGGTCTATTTCTTACTTTATAAGGAAGGTTCCTGATGAAAAAGAATGATAATTGGGAGCGATTTCAAGATAAGAATGCCGGAGATTATATAAATTAATAAACATTTTTTTATTATTTGCTGACGGTTAAATTAAGAATGCCAATAAAAGCTATAAACATTCAGGAATTCCTGGCAATTTATATGACAAATGGACGTAAAACGCATATCTCAATGATGTTTCTGTAATTATGTTTTAGATTGAATTCTCTAATGTTTTCGTATTTTATTCGAGATAGATTTAGGATATTTTATAAACCAGTTGAATTAATATTTTTAAATTTTTTCTTATGTAGACGGACTATAGAATTACTAGACAGGGTGTTCGGCTACTCGTGTTACAAAATTTGCCACTAGATTCTACATTCAAAATGTAACCAAAATGTTCTAATTAGCAATGGTCCGAATCTCAGCAGTTTCAGAATTATTCACTTTTTATGATTTTTTAAGATTTCACGACATTGCTTCAGAGAAACAATGATAACTCCGAAACTAAAAGGTTATGGACAAATCTGTTGATACCATTGAAAACTACGTTAAATTTCCAGCAAGATGTGACCAATACCAAACTTGTAAACGTTCGTGAAATAAGCGTTTTGTAGCGAGAACTTACTACTACTTAACTACTTGAAAAACTTACTATGGTGATTTTAATCTACTATTTCCAAATGTAAAAACCAGCAAATTTCTGAAAACGTACTTCATTTAATATCCTTTTTAGTGGTGCGATTGCTTTTTTAATTACTTTTTTCAAAGATAAAGAAATTGATGAAAAGAAGTAAAAAACCCTGGTTGAAGGATTGGTAAGGTGGATAATAAAAAAAATAAAAACTTAAGGAAATTTTGAGTGAATTTATTAAACGTTTTTTAATTCTGATTGATGATAAAAGCTATCTACCCTCGTAATGTATTTTCGACGCGCTGCCGTTAAACCCGCAAAACACGTACATAAGATGAATATCAGCGTACTCTTCAGTAGAAAATGTAGCCATAGTGTTAACAAGATATCACATAGATAATAAGAACGTTTTAAATCTCAAAACCTTTTTTTTCCAGATAATAATAATGCAATAATCCTTTAATCAAAGTTGCAGACGTGTTGGTAAATAAGTAAAGACTTGCACTATTGCGGATTCGAACCCAAATTTTAAAAAAAGTTCATTGAAGAAAGATAGAATATAAATATAAATATTGCACCACTAAAAAAGATTATTATTAACTGATGTACGTTTGCTGAAATTTGCTGGTCTCTAGGTTTGGAAATAGTAGTTTAGAATCACCATAGTAAGTTATTAAAAAAAAAATCCAAGTTCTCGCTACTAAAACGTTTGTTTCATCTTCCCACAATACCGGGACCTTACTTTTTTAACTGTGGTTAATGTTGCAACTGCGATGTGACAAATATGTTGGCAGAAGGTTAATTAAAGTATCCAATACCGATATCCAGACCGCAGCTCACGATTTCTGAAAATCATTTTAATCATATTTTTGACGTAAAGTAGGTCGGTGATGTTTTTGAAAGTAAATTTAATGAAAATTTTAGTTAGTTGTAAACAAATTTACACAACAATATATGGACCATTTTGTACCATTGCCTATAGCAATCTAACTTGTAATTGTTTTTAGGGATGGTTAGTCCTGTCTGGTATAATACATGTATCACCAACTACAGGAAGTTGCAGGTTGTGCAGGACAAATGCTTGAGACTGATTGGTCCGTTTTACAGGTGGACGCCAATAGAATACATGCATTCAGTATTGGAGGTGGCTAGTATCTCTACACAAGTCCACAGTATAACATCAAGATTTTGCAAAGCTTGTGTACTTAGCGAATACACTAATATTAGAAATATTGTTAACTTTGAAGCTGCCTCCTTGCAGACACTTTTCAAAAAATATTACAAAAGAGTGAAGCACATTTTGCTATAAATTAACTATATAACGTAAAGTTGTTTTTTTTTAATTTTTATTTTTTCCCCTCTGTGTTTATATTGATATATGTTTAAATTAGTTCTTTTTTTACTTCAGATCAGGTATGTAGCCAGGAAGCCTGAAGCCAGTCTTTTAATTTCTTTGTAAATACTGTATATATTTTGTAAAAAAAATAAATTTCAATTTCACTTGTAATTTTAGAATGCCTCCCTCCAAGAACTTCGTTTTTGAATCATGAAATCCATTGTGTTTCCTGCAGTTACGGTGTGTGGGATAGGCAACCCACCCAAACTACAATTTCTGGTGCGTTCTGCAAAAACACAGGGGAGGTGGGGCGATATCCTTCTAGAAAACAACCACTTGTGACTATTCGCCAATGTCGATCGATTTTGGACAATTTCAGACTTTAATCGGACCAATTTTGGGCACCATACATTAAGAAGAAGCTAATAATAAAGCACTACCTTTCCAATTCCATCAAATGCACAATATCACGTTATTAGCATGTATTCCATGTATTCCGGCTTTTTGTGTTTCTAACGGTGGGTCGGTGCGTTTTCCCAAGGATTTCCCCCTCTGAACTTTGTTGTAAAGGACCCAGTTTTCATTTCCAGTTATTAATCCATTTCAAAATAGGTCGTTCAAATCATAGATGAGGCGTCATAAATTCTAAATAAAAATTCAGTCAATATGTGAGGAACCAATCAGACAAACAAGTCCAGCTGCGTCAGATCAGATGGGTTGAAACTTGTTATGTTTAGTATCACTGCGATGTTGAGTATCGTCGCATCATTGATTGTGGGTTATTGGTGACAAAAACTTGAATTTGGTTATTATTAAAGATTGAAGACAAGTCAAAATTTCCGCTTCTAAATCGAGCAAACTACTTAATGCGTTTTCTCTGGCTGAAGAAGGCCCACAAAACTTGCAAATAGGTTTTATTTTATGATAGGACATTTCTGATTCGGTTGTTGAAACAATGTGATTTCCAGGAAAACATCGGAGGTCGTCTGTGTTCTGATGGTTGTCTGTCAGTAAAGAGCAAGGTCGTCACCGCTGTCTGGCACGTTTTAGGCCGGACTTACAACTTAAACAAGAAACGAACGTAAACCCTGCTGGTTTATACGCCTGTAACTGCAAATATCAAAACTCCTGTGCGGTTATTAGGTGGAATAATGACTGGAAGAAACCAAGAGCCAGACGTTTTTATTTCCTTTCAGTTCGATTTGCCTCGTAGTCGCGAGTGGCATTCCTGTACAATTTAGCGGAAATGGACGCCTGGCTTTTTTCCTAATGTTTTGGCATAAAATGAGCTATAATAAATCCCCTAGCGATCTAGCTGTTTAAGAAGAAATATTCTTCCAAGTCAGTTGAAAAAATTCAGTAGTTTATTGCTACAAAACGTTCAAAACAAGACATACAAGCTTAATTTGTATTGGCGAACTATCGTTAGGGATATTATATACAGGGTGGCCCCAATCGATTCAGCCACACTTCCAGATCTTATAGGAAATTGAACGCTGAGTAAAAAAGGTCTTTTGATCCTGTGTCCGCACCCCCTTCAGTTTCGACCTACAGGCAAAAAACCATGATAAACCACGTTTTTTGACCATATTCGTGAAATTGTTCGTAAACCGTTAGCCTGACCGTAAAACAGCTCGAAACAACATCTGTAGAGCATTAAATTCTACGTCGTGAATTTTCGATAAAAATGTCAGAAATGGTGAATTTTGTGTACCCCTTCACCTCCTAACTTCGAAAAAGCGCCAAAAATGAAATTTTCTGCCGATCAGGCTAAAACCAGCCTGATTCGACGCAGAAATTAATCCTCTACAGATGTTGTTTCGAGCTGTTTTACGGTCAGGCTAACGGTTTACGAACAATTTCACGAATAAGATCAAAAAACGTGGTTTTTCATGGTTTTTTGCCTGTAGCTCGGAACTGAAGGGTTTGCGGACACAGGTTCATACGAACTTTTTTTTTTTTACTCAGCGTTCAATTTCCTATAAGATCTGGAAGTGTGGATGAATCGATTGGTGCCACCCTGTACAATGTCTTTGCATACATAATTTTTCATCATTTTTCTAGATCTCCTAACAGAGATAACAGGGTTAACAGAAAAATCGTAAATACCCTTAACATCTAACATTGGCCTACCCTGTTAGATCAAGCAATGTTAACTAGCCGATTCTTACAAGCCTACGTCATCATTATCATCGATCTTCTAACACAACCTAACAGAGTTAACAGGGTTAACACAAAGATTATGAATACCTCATTGTTTGATCATACTGTTTCCTATAGGCAAACAAAGTACACGTTTATTCGATTTTATGTACACCAGCATAAAAGTACAACCGTTTCAGTAAAGTGAGTTATGTTCGAAGAATTGCGCTCATTGGAATGAAAAAACGTACTGCATCGCATTTTAACCATTACCGCCGTTCAAATAAGGAAACGTAGCCGCAATGACGGCAATAAGAATTCGTCTGAGGGAATTTTCATTTAGTATGTAGCGTATTTAACAAGTCGTCACACGGGGAATTTATTTGAATATAATTATAGGACCAAATACGCATTGTCGATGGTCAAATGCCCAGTCGAGGATGTATGTGCAGACGTTGGGTGAAATATCAATAAATAATTTGCAAGAGTCGCTCCACCCAAGCGACCCCCTCTTTACGACATACCTGCCCATCGGCTCCTCCTCTCCGTCCTAGAACAATGTCCACTCCGTTTTCACCACAATACATAAATTATCCATGTTAAATACAAAATACACGGCCTATTATTTATTTTACAATAAATGTTCCTAATTATTGTATATTGTATTATTAGTAAAGCAAACTGTCTGAAGATAACCGTGTTTTTATAAAACAATGAAAAGTGTAGTTAAAAATTGCATTCTTGACTTTTCCATTTGTTGTGAATAAGGTTAGAACTTTCTCCCTCAAGTAGGAAAATAGGAGACAGTATTTCTATTTAAAATATTTATCCAAGATATACAGGGTGTTACAGGGTTGACTGTCAATACTGCCATAGTGTATTCACAAAATAAAACGTAGTTCAGTGCCACCAGAACGAAGTTTGACTACTTCCAGATAAATTAACATTACAATAGGAGTATTTACGATCTTTGTGTTAACCCTGTTAGGTCCTGTTAGATCGAGAAAAATGATGACGTAGACTTGTAAGAATCGGCTAGTTAACGTTGCTCGATATCACAGGCCAGAGCCAATGTTAGATGTTAGGCCTAGAAGTAACATTCTCCATCGATTATGCCAAATTCGATTTTATACCAAGAACAACAAATTCGTTAAACTCGTTCGAAAATATAGATATATTTAATGTCAGTTTAAGCAAATTTTATTATTAGAAAATTAAATATTGTATCATTAAGAAAATTACTATTGAAATTGATTATACTATTAATTGATAATTATATAGACTTAATACATATTTCAAATTGTTTCAATTCATTCTAATTTTTTTGTGTTTCATTTTTTTATTTATTTATCTTTTTTTTTGGGGGGGGGTAAAAATATTTCTAATTTTGTTTACATTTATAACCTTAATACTTTTATTGTAACATTACTTTTTATTGTAAACATTTGTAATTGTATAATTTGTAAAATAAATGAATAAACAAAGGGTGTAGATCAATCCGTTTACCGTATCTGCTAATAGCACATACATGATAATGAAGATAACAGGGGTGTTCACGATCTTTGTGTTAACCCTGTTAACTCTGTTAGGTCCTGTTAGATCTAGAGAAATGATGACTTGACTTGTAAGGATCGGCTAGTTAACATAGCTCGATCTAACAGGCCAGAGCCAATGTTAGATGTTAGGCCGAAAATGTAGTCACAGTGCTATCCGTTAGGGCGTAGGTAACCAACATGGCAGCCATGAATTTAACAAGTGTTTTTGTTTACACGTATTTTTATTCTCAAATAGCATTAATTAAATCAAACCAATACATTTCTTTCGTTAATTTCTGAGTCCTTATACTCTCATTCATAGAAAAAACATCCCATTCCCTACAAAGTAAGTTGTAGGCTGTTAGACGCTAGGATACAAGTTAGGTATGTCGGCACAAATTGAAGCGTGTTATTTGCTAGTACTTTTCGAGTGCATAGATCATTTTGAATGAAAGAGTGGATTAATTTCCTTTTTTTAATAACTTCTGGCATCTTACAATTTAACAAAACCATAACGAAAACAACAAGCCTTCAAGGGCTATTGTAGCTTAATTTTTGGTTCCCGCCAGGCGCAGCATTGCGGAAAAATTAAGGTTTAGCATGCTAAGAAAAGAAGGGGGTGTTCACGATATTACAGAACATTTCTCTATTCGAGTTAACACGAGTGGACATCTAACAAACATCGTTAATACACCTAATATATGTTAAAACATGCTTTGCTTCTTTATAACGGAAAACAATTAAATGAACAAACATTTTTGGATATTTTAATCAAATAAATGGGAGAATTTTATTAATAACATACACTTAAATTACTTTTGGTGTTTGTAATTAATAAATAGAAGAAATATGTTTCTTAGCGACCTGTTGTTTCATAATTTGTTTCTTTTCCTACGTTTCGGCCTTTATTCGGGTCATCTTCTGACCCTGGGTACATGACCAAACATATGTTGATTGGAAAAAGTGCAAGTTAAGATAGCACCACACTTTTACGAGTATGAAATACTTAGTTCAAAATTTATATTTAAATCTTAATTTTTGTTTCCAATCAACGTATGTTTTGTAATTTACCCAAGCTCTGATGATGACCCGAATAAAGGTCGAAATATCGGCAAAAAAATGAAAAAAGGTGTTTTTCTAAACAGCTTCATTCTTGACCGCTCCTCACGACTTCAACAAATAAAAGAAATCTGACAAAAACAATTATTTACTACATTTTTATGTTTAAATTTACTTTAAAGAAACTGAAGGATTCTGCAGGAAAAAAGAGATGTTGAAAACAAATTGTATGTACGTTTCTCAAACATTGCAAAACTATGTAACAACCGCCCAAAATAATGTTTTATTGGGTTGGTGCAAAATTAATGGAGTTTTTGAAAATTTGTTTTATTTGCGCAGCTGCTTGTCATGTAGACAAAGCTAAATCCTCAAATCTATTTTATGGATTATAATAAATACTTTTAACTGTTAGCATTTTAGTTTATATTGAATTTTATAAAAGTGAGGAGCTGCGAAATTAATTATTTCCAAACTAGATTTTAGTCAAATTTATTGTTATTATCAAATCGATCTCCAAGACAGGGAAGACCTTCCGTTGTGGACGACGACCAACAGAAAACTTTTATTGAAGAAAATTCACGCCCATAAGACAACACGGGAAATTGCGAAACCATACAACCGTTGTTCACTATCTGGAGCAAATTGGTAAAATAAAGATGCTCGAATAGGTAGTGCAAAAAAAAGTAGGTACTGCACGAATTAAACGAAACCCAAAGAAATCGACGCTTTGAGATTTACAGGTCTTTTCTGATCAGCCACCAAAATGATCCATTTCTCGATCGAATCATCATGTGCGATGAAAAATGGATTATGTATGATAACAGAAAGCGTTCAGGTCAGTGGCTGGGCAAGGATGAAGCGCCGAACCAAATCTGCAGGCAAAAAAAGTTTTGGCGTCTGTTTAGTTGTGTACTGCTGCGGTTGTTCAGTATAATTTCCAGAATTAAGGTGAATCTATCGCAGCAGAGAAATATTGCCAAGAAATTGACAAAATGAACGAGAAACTGCAACGCCTTTGTCCAGCATGCTAAACCGTAAGGGGCCCATTATTCTTCACGATAACGCCAGGCCGCACGTCGCAATGCCAACCCTGCGGAAACTTAAGTTTTTACGACCTAAGACATGAAACCTACCGTACTCGACCTCTCGGCTACAGACTTACACCTTTTTAGGCATTTTGATCACTTCTTGAGGGATAACATTTTTAGAGAACGCTGTGAAGTCGAAAACGCCTTCGAAAATTTTATTGTGAGCCGAAAGATTTTTATGTCAGCGGAATAAAAACGCTTATTACACGTTAGCAAGAATGTATTGATTGTGACGGAAAATATTTCCAGTAAATTTTCATTTGTTTTATAAAAATTAAAAATTGTTTTGACGTGTTTATAAAACCTGCATTATTTTTGCACCAGCCCAATATATGTTATATTTTGTTATATTTCTCATTACATAAAAAATAATTGAATTTCTTAACTATGTTTTATAAGTAATTTTCATTTATTAAATTCCAAAAAAGACACTTTCGAAACTAGATTTATTTATTTTCAATAATTACTGCATAGCAGAATCCTGTAGAAAAAGTTCTATCCTAATTCATCGTACAATTCTTATAAATAAATGGAATATTCTCATGACAAAAACTCCAGATTTTTCTTTCAATTCTGAATAAAGTGAATAATAAAATGAATGATTGTGAAATAATAAACGTTAATGTTTGCACGTATAAATTTCTTGAGAAAAAATGGAAGGAATCAGAAATAAATGACAATCGGATTACAAAAAATAGTCAAATACTGCTAAAAACAAGATTTTCATACCCACTAACACCAAATGAAACTAATAAGGGGTGTTTTAAAGAATAATATAAAGAATAATGAAATAAACTATGAAAAAAGAATTTTTTATTAATTTAGGGAAGTAGATATTAAGAATCGATCGAGAGGAATCCAACTTTTTTAAAATTATTTAAATGACAACTTCAGGTTAAAGGCTCAACAATTATAATTTACCATAATAAAATGAAAATAAAAATGGAAACGCTGTAAAGATTTACGACAGTGTATACGCATAAAACTTAAACATAGTAGTAAATTAAGAACATTAATTGTTTGCTGTCTTTATTATCCTTAATTAATTGTAGAAATAAACAAACAAAAGAACAATTTAATTCAATTTGAACTATTTTGTTTTTTCGATGTTTATAATTATGTGTGGTGCTTGGTAAACGTTAATCGATGATTATTCAGAAATCGTGAGATGCGGTCTGGTGTGATGTAGGTTTCAGAAAAATATTTTCTTTACCGTGCCAACGTTTCGATCTTTGAGATCATCTTCAGGGCCTGATTTACAGACATTGTTTAAATTTAACAAATACATGTAGGATGTGGAAAAAATGAATTTATACAATGCAAAAATATTTTTTTACATGTATATTCCATCAAAGTATTTTTAAAAAAAATTTTTGCATTGTATAAATTCACTTTTGATGTGGAAAAAAGTGAATTTATACAATGCAAAATATATTTTTTATATTCATTCAATGTATTTCTACTCACAATGGCACAATTACACAGAAAACAAACACTTTGAATGAATATAAAAAATATTTTTTCCTACATGTACTTGTTAAATTTAAACAATGTTTCTAAATACCAGGCCCTGAAGATGATCTCAATAAAGATCGAAAAGTTGACACGATAAAGAAAATGTTTTTCTGAAACCTACTTTACACCAGACCGCATTTCACGATTTCTGAATAATGTTCGTAACTATGTTTTATAAATAATTTTCATTTATTAAATTCCAAAAAAGACACTTTCGAAACTAGGTTTATTTATTTTCAATAATTACTGCATAGCAGAATTCTGTAGAAAATGTTCTAATCCAATTAATTCATCGTACAATTCTTATGAAATAAATGAAATATTCTCACGACAAAAACTCCGGATTTTTCTTTCATTTTTGAATAAATAAAGTGAATGATTGTGAAATAATAAACGTTAATGTTTACACATATAAATTTCTTGAGAAAAAAAATGGAAGGAATCTGAAATAAATGACGATCGGATTACAAAAATAGTCAGACTGAAAATACTGCTAAAAACAAGATTTTCATACCCACTAACACCCAATGAAACTAATAAGGGGGTGTTTTAAAGAATAATATAAAGAATAATGAAATAAACTATGAAAAAAGAATTTTTTATTAATTTAGGGAAGTAGATATTAAGAATCGATCGAGAGGAATCCAACTTTTTTAAAATTATTTACATGACAACTTCAGGTTAAAGGCTCAACAATTATAATTTACCATAATAAAATGAAAATAAAAATTGAAACGCTGTAAAGATTTACGACAGTGTATACGCATAAAACTTAAACATAGTAGTAAATTAAGAACATTAATTGTTTGCTGTCTTTATTATCCTTAGATAATTGTAGAAATAAACAAACAAAACTATTTAATTCAATTTGAACTATTTTGTTTTTTCGATGTTTATAATTATGTATGGTGATTAGTAACCGTTAATCGAATATTATTCAGAAATCGTGAGATGCGGTCTGGTGTGATGTAGGTTTCAGAAAAATATTTTCTTTATCGTGCCAACGTTTCGATCTTTGAGATCATCTTCAGGACCTGGATTTACAGACATTGTTTAAATTTAGCAAATACATGTAGGATGTGGAAAAAATGAATTTATACAATGCAAAAATATTTGTTTATATGTATATTCAATCAAAGTATTTAAAAAAAATTTTTTTGCATTGTATAAATTCACTTTTGATGTGGAAAAAAGTGAATTTATACAATGCAAAATATATTTTTTATATTCATTCAATGTATTTCTACTCACAATGGCACAATTACACAGAAAACAAACTTTGAATGAATATAAAAAATATTTTTTGCATTGTATAAATTCACTTTTTTCCACATCCTACATGTACTTGTTAAATTTAAACAATGTTTCTAAATCCCAGGCCCTGAAGATGATCTCAATAAAGGTCGAAACGTTGACACGATAAAGAAAATGTTTTTATGAAACCTACATCACATCAGACCGCATCTCACGATTTCTGAATAAATTTATAATTTATATTTATTATAATAACTATAATTTCATTACAAAGTTAGGCTATTTGAGTTATCTTCTTTGACAGGTTAACATGACTAATTTAAAGGAGGATTAATGAAAAATCGGTTTTTAAAAATGAACGATCACCGCTTATACATTTTTATACGGTGACTATGTGTCTAGATAAAAAATTTCAGTACTGAAGGCAAATCCGCCAAGTTGGGGTACATTACCGTCGGAATGCAATCCGAGAGTAGCATTAATAAATGTATTTATTCTAATGATTCCGGAGTCCGAAATTATAAGACTTTGTCGGTAAAAAATCACCGCTTTTTCTGCCTGTGGACACATTCCTCCGTCGAAGGCCCCGTTAAACTAAAAAGAAAGACAACATTTGCAAACAAATGCCCTTCTGAGCCGTCCATCCCTTTGTCTGGCTTCATTGGAACTTGTTCCGCCCGCCTCTTGATATTCGCCGGTCTTCTGGCCCGGACCCTTTTTCCACGGTTCGATTCATTTTCGAATTCGCGCCTTGCCTGGAGATAAAAAAAAAACGCTGTTTCTTTTGTCCCCGTGTAACGTAACAATGGAGGATGAAAAAAATTAACGATAATCTATTCTCACTCAATGATAATCGGGGTTGTGTTGAAGATGGCACCTCCCACCTGCTTATACCGACTTTTTCACATCATCAGCAATTAAGTAACACAACTGAGTACATTTTATCCTCACATTGTAAGACCATAACTTACAAAATGAGCCCCATAACGTTTCAGTTCGTACAGATTCTTTAAACATTATGCTGTAGGATTATTCGTTGACCAGTCGGTTCTCTACGTCACCACGAAAAGATAGACCCGACCGTCCAGTGACGACAAAATTGGAGACAGCAAATGATCAAGATTATTTTTGGGTGAGGTTTGATGACCGAGGTTCTGTAGTGCATTTTCAATTTTGACGTTCAATGTTTTGCTGTTGATTTTTGTTAGACCACGCATTCTTTGATGTTGATATATGATTTGCAGATCGATGCTTGCTATTGATGTTGAATGTTGTGTCGATATTTTACTACTTAAATTCTATACTTGAATATCGATAATATTTGACGTTGATGGTAATTCGACGACCAGTGTTTTCCTGTTGAAGTTGGATGTTTGATCATCAAGGTTGCACCTGATCGTCGATGGTTTTCTGTTTATACTGGTTGTTCGCCCATCGAGGATTTGTTCCTTTTGGTGTTTGATGACCGACGAATGATGAATGTTGCATGTTGGATCACCGACAACTTGCTGTTAATATTTGAATAATAATAATATTTGGTTGCATTTGTTAACTTGTGATGTCTTGCAGTTACGTTTGATTTTTGACCATCTATGTTTTCCTGCCAGTGATTGATCACCAAAGGCTTGAAGTTCATGATGAACCATCGAATGATGCAGTTGATTTTCGGTAAATCATTGGTGTTGTGACGTTATTAAATTTTTTATAAAAAATGAGAGAAAAATAAAATAACTTTACAAAAAAAATTTAATTTAATTCCCTAATTTCGTGGTCCGCATGACCAATTAAATCATTACAATTAATTAAGGTTTTTTAGTTGAGATGAAAAAAAGTTAATGGCACGAGCGGGATTCGAACCCACGATCTTCGGCTAGATACGCAGCTGCTCTACCACTTGAGCTATCGTGACCTCGATCCACTCGGACATCAACTTCCTATCTCAACCCCACCTTATGAGTTTTCCCTCCTTTTTGCCATTTTTCCGCTCGTGGCACTGACTTTATTATTTCAATTTAAAACCTTAATTAATTGTAATGATTTAATTGCTCAAGCGGACGACGAAATTAGTGAATTTAAAGAATTAATATGAAGTACATTTCACTAAAGCTCTCCATTCCCATTTCAATTGTCGTCGAGAATCCAAACCGATTACACGACATTTGAAAAATGGCAAAAAGGATGGAAAATTCAAAAGGTGGGGTTGAGATGGGGAGTTGATGTCCGAGTGGATCGAGGTCACGATAGCTCAAGTGGTAGAGCAGCGGCGTACCTAGCCGAAGATCGTGGGTTCGAATACCGCTCGTGCCATTAACTTTTTTTCATCTCAACTAAAAAACCTTAATTAATTGTAATGGTTTAATTTAATGTTAAAATTAAAATTTGATTCCAATGTTTCAAGAAAATAATTAATCATATAAAATAAAAAGTAAATGACTTACAATTTGATGTAAGATAAAATCTCAAGTAACCTTTTGAGCCCGCCCTTTCAACTTAAATACTCAAAATAAAAATCTTTCTGAATATTTATACATTGAATATTTTCAAATAGTCAATGAAACACCTTCCAAAACCTTTTGTCTTAAAAATTTAAATATTTTCTACTCATTACAACTAATTACAGTTAAAGAAACGATCTATTCAAAGCCCGAGCAAAATGGCGACTGATGATCCTGCCAATCACTCCCCTCTTTTTTAAAATCTCCAGCTGACCCATCCACGACTAATCCAATTTGGAGGTTCGTTTGAAAATCTGGAACTTTTAATTGCGATGGGCCACTTATAGTGTCGATGTTGGATGTTTGACCATCGACGGCTTGAGGATTATTTTAGATATTTGACCATCGATGATTTGATAGTCGATGTTGGATCATTGTTTTCCTTTCAATGTTTTGGAGTTTTTGAAATTGTCGCTTTATGTTCGTTATGTTCGTTATGTTGTCGCTGTTTTTGTGATTGACGTTGTGTTAAATCTACAAATGGTACTACATCTTTGTTATTACAATAAATGCTTCGCAGTTTATTTCGACGTTAAGACTTTTTTTTACGAGGGTTACATCAGAGGTCATATAAACCCTCAGGGTGCCGGTGTTTTTGAAAAAATCCAGCGGCCCTGCATTCGAACCCGGGACCTTTACCTTACAGTGATGAGCTCCGCGTCGAAGACTAAACCTTGCGGCCACCGACGCTCCTGTTAAAACTATTGATAATCAATAATATTTCATGGTCCGATTGACCAAATAACTTATTTCAATTAATTAATCTTTATGTAAGGTATTGGTTGAAATGAAAAATTAATGTCACGAGCGAGATCCGAACCCACGAACTTCGACCATTTGAAAAATGGCAAAAAGGAGGGAAAATTCGAAAGGTAGGTTGAGATGGGTAGTTGGTGTCCGAGTGAATCGAATCACAACAGCTCAAGTGGTTAGAGCAGTAGCGTATTGAGCCCAAGGTTCGAATCACTCTAGTGACACTGGTTTTTTCATTTCAACCTTACATAAAGACTATTGATAATATTGATGGTACTTTAATTACATATCTAATTGAGAATATAATCGATGTGCAGTATCGATATCTAATTCCTTTACTGTGGCTTTTATTTTCCCTTATATAAGCATTTGAAGAGAGACACACACAAAAAAAAGACTGCTTATGCATTGATTTCAAGCGGATTATATGGCCCTCTCGCGGCGCGGAATGCAGACGCCTTTGTTCTTTATTCGAGGGAGAAATTTCAACCGTGTTTCATCAATCGGCATGGTGACAGTTTCGTAAAAGAATCGACTTTCACCGAAACTTCATGAGGCCGTAAATCCGCGGGCGAATTCTCTGGGTGAGATTTAAGAGGGAGTACTGGCACTAATTTTTTTTACACCTACCCATTATCAGATTTGAGAGCCCAGAGGAAAAGTTTCCCCTTGATCTTACTAATTTTCTAATAGAAGGATCACCATTGTTTGCCAGCAATCGGCCGTTTTCAAACTATTTACGTACCCTGACATATGGTAAAAAATACGTTAATTCAATTACCCATTCAAACATCAATCAAAACGGCAATAAATTGATGGTCCTATTACCATAACGCGAAATCACAAGCTGAACAAGGTCCATTAGAATACCATTGTCTATTGTTTGTATTCCTCGTCAAGCATAAATCTGAAATAGCCGACGCAAAAATGACCTGCATAAAAATCGAATAATGTTTTTTAATATTTATATTTATTTTCGTTTAGATAACTACATAACAATCCTTGCATAATACATAACATTTTGAATTTTTGTGCTCACAGTTTGAATAAATAAACTCTCACAAACAAGTAAATTATTAATAATAAATCACTTCATGACAAACCATTTAATGAGGGGAATAAAAATCTTTAATAAAATCTGGGAAGGAAGTTCAATATACACTGGACCATCAGTCTTAAACTCAATTGATTCGGTTCCCACTGGGGTCGCCATGTCTTTTAACATTAACGTTCTTTGGCGTGCGCACCTAGCCGTCAGGCCTTATCACATGTTTATTTTCTCAAGTTAGGAGCGACTCACCTCCGCACACGGAAAATCTGCTTCTTCCGTGAGATTCCGCAAATCCACAGACTAATCGACAGACATTCTGACTTCTCACGCTTGTCCCTTCCGAGGGGGTGGGTTAACGTTGTGCACCTAACCAGTGCCGAGTGTAAAGGGATACCCAAAAAGTGGTCGAAATGCATCGGCCAAGACTCCCACGCACTCCCTAAATAGAGACGAAAACTCTATCTCCCTGGGTGTATGGGCTCCGCTAGGGTCGAAACCTCCGGATGCGCTCCGGCCACGGTTTCAATCTTAGTGGAATCTCTACGACCCCCTAGAGGAGACCATGCCTACGTTAAAGGCAGCCCAGACGGCCGCCATTCCTCACGCATTCGAGGGACCCCGTCAGCGTAGTCATAGCTCCTCGCTGGCCATACGTTCTCGGCAATCCGATCCATCCTTTTCCCAAGAGGTCGGGAGGTAATTCGGAGGTCATACGCAAGTACTAAGATCCACGGCCACGAATGAAACACAACCTGTTCTCCAGGTACCAGGCCGGTGCCTCACCATTCAGCCACTGCGAGTCCTTACCCAATACAGCTGGGCTTGAACGTGGAACGACAATACTCTGCCCAGCAGTTCAGATGGTTATGCATCACTGGGGTCGCAATGTCATGTAACACTGAGGTTCTTTAGCGTGCGTACCGCCGATTAGGCTTTATCACACGTTTTAGATTCTCAAGTTAGGAGCGACTCACCTCCGCACCCGGAAACCCTCCCCGTCCGTATATATATTAAAAATATATGTTTAGAGAGGATCTGATACCATAACTCGCGTGTGCCAATAATTTAGCACCCGCCGTTCCGGCCAGCTCTCAGGACAGCAACTCCCTTAACGCATCTCCAACGACTAGGAAGGCATAGTCATCCTCGCACGCTATACGCTTCCTTGGTCATATTGTCCAAATGCATGCAGAGACTGCTTAAGGCGACCTACCTACTATATAGTTCAACTCGTCACAAAAGAACACCCATTACATCTACCACAGGATTTAATTTTTATCTTTTCAGGAACAAGGATTTATCTTATTATCATATAAAACATTTATTATTATTAGTATTATTATATAAAAAACTTATTATTCAGGTTCAAACCCGATTTACCTCAGAGTTGTGGAAACACGAGTTTGATAACTTTCTTGCTATTATGCTATTAGCTACCAATACATTAGAGAGTCGTCAAATTTAGTTTGATGTTAAGACGTAGGTCCAAGTAGTTAACCAAGGAGGGCCACGGTATAACAATGAAATTTCATCAAGTTATCGCCGATGTAGGTCATCTCGTAGTGAACTAGTAACAACTGTTTTTTTTTTTCTCTCCCTTCGGATTAATTCTTAGTTTCCATATCTTAAAGTACATATCCAATTTACTTAAAGCATCGTTCCGTCTGTTAGTGATGGTGCAGGTGCACCACGAGGACGATAAGAGGGCACTGCCACTGTCAAACAATTTTCACTAGAAACAGACCTTGCCGCGGTGGATTGGCCCAGCTGTAATCAATCCCAAAGGCGTTGAACACCCCTATGATTATTTGTTTACTTGTTAGAGAAAAAGAAGAGACTGGAGGTTGACTTGGGGAAAGAAAAACACGCTAGGCCATGGTGAATCTCGATGCCAGGAGTCATATGTCAGGCTGTTTTCTTAAGCGATTTTTTTCTCGAGCCGCGATCCATTGTTATGTATGCGATCCCTCGAACAACATTAGCCAGAAGAAAAATGCAGAAATGCGGAAAAGCCGACCATAAGGGGCGAAGGCATCCCGGGCGCAGGCTAATTGGCGGGAGTGATGCCCTGCTGCCCATATGGTCGCCACCTAGTAGAACCTCGTCCACCTCCTGCTTATTTACTTTTACAACTGGCCACACTAATTTTATAGCGGGCGTAAAATTTTGTTTTTTTACTTAATTGCTAACTGTACATTTACCATTGAAAATAGAACTTTGTTCTGAAATGTACCGAACAGATTTGTTTAAAAAGCCGTTCGGGTTGGCAACCAATCATCTTCAACCACGGTCAGAAATTTGGCTTTTCAAATTGGCCTCTATTAAAGATCTTGTTCTATTTAAAAAAAATGTTACGAACATGTCCGTCGTCTTTATTTATATTTAGGTAATAATGAAAATCTAATGATTCACGTGATTTATCGTCAGGTTATGAAAATTAACTTCTATTTTTGAGTGCCTTTATTGCGTTAAAAAGACCACTCGCTTTCAGAATTGATTACCGTTTAACATCTAACTAATTCCTTACTATTTTTCCTTTTTACTCAAATCTATTTCGGACATTAATGTAACTCGGTAGATGTTTGAGTAAATAAATCCTTTAGATGGGATCAAAAATAAAACCCATTACTTCTAAAAAAGGATCAGGTTGTTACCCCCACTCGAACCGTGGCCCTTAAAATAGGGGGAAAGTGTTAGCGTGGGTTTTTCATCTCGATTTATCCGTCATTCGGCCAAAAAACAATTGTGGAACCCAGTCGGGTGGTCCACTTGTCCTCGATGTCGGCATATAGACAAAACAGTAAACAGTACAATTTACATGAACCACAAACAATATATATATATATATATATATGTACACACACACACACACATACACACTTAGTGGAGATCTCACAATTAAATAATTTACATAAAATAGACATATTAACAAGCCAACTCTCTTCTACACNGTGCTTTTGGAAAAAAGCCCATTTGCAAGTATGTCGGGTTCGAATGCAGCGATAACTAGCCGGAGGTTACAATTCAGTTATAGTTAGGGCGGGAGGTAAATTTCATATATTCACTATGTCTGAAACTATAAGTTTCTGTTCTGTAAGTAGAAAGTTCACGTTTTTTAACCCATGTGAATTAATAACAATAGTTTCAAATTCACTAGTTTCGTGGTCCGCTTGACCAATTAATATCTTTCACTTAATTAAGGTTTTTAGTTGAGATAAAAAAGTCAATGCCACGAGCGGTATTCGAACCCACGATATAGCCGTATCTAGCCGAATATCGTGGGTTCGAATCCCGCTCGTGACACTGACTTTTTCATCTCAACTAAAAACCTTAATTAAATAGTTTCAAAGTTGGGATAAAAGGGGATAACCTCTTAAGCAACATGAGGAACATAATAAATACATTAGTGAGCATGATGTTCTTCTGTTGTCTTAGTGAGTGAGTGGCGGAGAAAGAGAAAGAGAGAGAGAGAGAGAGAGAGAGAGAGAGAGAGAGAGAGAGAGAGAGAGAGAAAGAGGAGTGAGAAAGAAAGATTGTGTGTGTAAGAGACAGAATGAAAAATGAAACAATACGACAGAGAGAGAATTTGAGAAAGAGAGAGGAGATAAGAGAAAGAGTGAGTGAGTAAAATAAAGAAAGAGAGAGAGAGAGAGAGAAGCAGAATTATGTTTATGAAATATGTCTTTGTATACATGACATAAAGTGTGAGGACCCATAGCGATCAATATGTATAGTTAGGCAAAATTTCATTGTGGAATATATTTTTGACGATTTATATTTGGTATGTGAAATTACAAATATATAAAAGTCCTAATAAAAAGAGTATAGAACGAAATGTAACTGGAATTATGCAGGATAGATAACTCGAGAAGGATTAGAAAACAAACAGGACTCCGTTTCCCGCGGTCGGATCGACGTCCGTTTCTCTCAGCTTTCTTCCTCTTCGAAAACAAAGCTGTTGCTCAATTGGAATTCTTTCCCTCGACGGAGTTCCGTTTGGAATCTTCGATAGATCCAAACCACTTAAGCAAATTAGACGAGACCTGTAAGTGTGGGTGAAGTGGTACAGCCCTCGTGGCTTCGGTTTCGGTGGATTCTGCCAGGGATCATCTACGGGCCCTTAGGGCGACCCGCGGGCCGCTCGGATTCCGTTTCCATTTGCCATTACGCGCCATACAAGGAATATATTAACGCCCTCGACCATCGATCGGCAAAGTAATAATTTTCAAATCGGGGAAAAGGAACGGTTTTTGTCCTCTCCCATCCTGATTTCACTGCTGTTTTTTTTTACCCGTTGATCGATTCCAACTCTCAGGCCGGCTTTCATTACTGGCATCGCCATACCATACACATCTGCAAGAAAAATACGATGCCAGATTGTGTTTAACACCAAAATATAACATTTTATACTAAATAATCATTTCTTTGTATAAAAAACAAAGAAAATCCTCCGATTAAAAAACTTTAATCGAAATCACGCACTATGACTGGAATATGTTTGGTTGTTTTCATTAATACGAGATATTTACGATAAAACAATAGGGTCGACAAATAATGCAGTTTTGTAGAGCAAAGAAGACAAGGAGTTTACAAACAAACGTGTAAGGGAAAATTTTCAATTTTTTAACTTTTATGTGTTAACAAATGGTCAGCATCTCTGTTAAAAAATTTACAATATAACAAAGACACAAACGAGACAAATAAAAGAGATAGAGTGATATAGATATATAGATTAGAGAGAGAGAGAGGGGGAGGGAGAGAGAGAGAGAGAGAGAGAGAGAGAGAGAGAGAGAGAGAAGAGAGAGAGAGAAGAAAGAGAGAGAGAGAAAAAGAGAGAGAGAAGAAAGAGAGAGAGAGAGAGGAGAGANCTCTCTCTCTCGTACTCTCTCCCTATTTCTCTCTCTCTTTCTCTCTCACGCTCTCTCGCTCTCTTTCTCTCTCTCTCTTTTCACTTACTCTCACATTTTGAACGTATATTCAATACATTGCTTATGTACACACAATTTACACATTAATAGATATTTTCATTAATGAGATATTTCTCTCATACACCCTTGTTTCTCGTAAATAAAAATAAAGATTGCTCTTTTATGTTCATACTCAGTTTCTATCTTTTTGACACCTCACCTTATTACACCCCACTCTATTTCTTCCTTAATTGTCACCCACTTACCCTCTCTCTCTTTCCCCTTTTTCTCTTTCTCCTCTCACCCTCACTCACTCACTCTCTCTCTCTCTCTCTCTCTCTCTCTCTCTTTCTCTCTCTCTCTATATATATATCTATCTCTATCTCTATCTATCTATCTATCTATCTATCTATCTATCTATCTATCTCTATCTTTCAGTCTCACTCACTCTCATTTTGCACATACACATGAAAATATATAATGCGCGAGGAGTAAATTCCGACGTACGATCATTACATTAATAACACAGGGATGCATGAACAAATCATACACCCTTGTCGTCTTAATTAATTACACTCGTAATTATTTTATAATATCGTAACGCAAAACGAGTCTCCATAGAGAAGGCAAATAAAATCATTGTTTTTCGTTCATTCTGTGATTAGAAAATGTAACACAGATTACATGATGTGATGATAAATTTCAACTACATTAACTGTGTAATGTGTGAATGATATATTACAAATTACAGTGTTTGTTCATACGCCGATTTTATCGGCTTTTGGACCAAAACTGGAATCGTTCATTTCATCAAAATGCTTTGTTATTATGATATAAATGTAAAATTCGTATAACCAGGTCCATGGGAAGAGCAATAAACTCGTCAACGTCCCGACCGAAGAGAGGAGAGAGCCTATTTTTCATAACAGCTCATTTACATACGGAAACACTTTCCAAAATATAACCGGATAAATTTATTACAGATCGTTTTAATATAGCGTTTGCACCTTATAAACCACGCCTCGGAATCCATCGACGACGTGTTTAATTTATGAAAAGAAATCTATTTAAAGTGGCAAGATCAATTCCTCTCTGTTTGATTTTATTACATCATTTGTTGGTTTATTGCGTATTTCATTAAGGATGATTACAGCCGGTTTAAATCTGGATAACTAATATGGAAAAAGGGTTAATTCATGAGTGGCCGGGCGGATGTGCATATGCGGCTACTGTGCAAAAGCCCCGTTTGATATACAACTCGCTTATAATAAACAGCTCGAGGCAATCGTGATTTTCGTTTCTGTCGTAAATTTTGATTTCATTCTCGCCGATTCACGATATCCCTCCGCTCTCCGGCGTATATCATAACCGTTAAGACGTGGTGCGTACGGCCCAGGTGTAACTTTTATCTGACAGCCAGTATCTCTCTTATAATTCGGTAATTTTTGGAACGATTTTCTTTTATTATATTTTGTAAAACATTTTAGGATTTACGACCATGTAAAAAGACTGCTGTTGAAATATAATTTATATTTAGAGCGAATGTGTTGACCGTTGGTTAAACATGAACTTCCTAATAATGTACTTAAATCATTTTTCCAATGGGGCACTTAATATTAAATATGACGCTAATTGTTTCTCTCTACTAAGAAGTACGATTCCTAATGGAACGACCAATTAAATTAAATTAATCATTTCTTAAGCCTAAAGGTCGTAAAGAATATAAGGCCTTCGCTATCACTCTGTTACCCAAAGAAAGCGAAACAATTGGAACCAAACATGAATTTTTACATAATTTCTAACATTAGAAAGACAACCAGACTAACAATTATAATAAACCAAAAACAAAGAAAACCTGACGAGAACAATAAAAAACATAATCACTAACAAACAAATCTTGAATAGGGCATATAATCAAATCTGGATAATCGGAAAAGATGTAAAAGTTCAAAAACTTTATTAATAATAACACAAATATAACTTCGTCTATGCCCTCCTACTGGTATATTGACGGCTACAAAACCGACAAGAGGACAGGAGCTGGGCGTCTTCGGGATGAACCCAAAGAGCGAACTTACAGTAAACCTACGTAAACATACTACAGTTTTCTAGGCTAAAATCATAGCGATTGAACACTGTGCCAGGGAAATAAAAAAGCAAGGAATACATTCCCGGAAGATAGCCATCTTCTCTGACAGTCAGGCAGCACTTAGGGACCTAGCCCCATGAGAGGTGAAGGTAAAGAGTGTTTGGAACTGCATGCAGGACCTGACGGAAGTCCGTGACACTAATGACCTGACCCTGGCATGGATCCTTGGGCACTCGGTGCATAGAGGCAACAGGTTGACATGTTGGACAAAGAGAGGGCCAACATGGACTCTGGGTCCCGAACCCTACTGTGACTTAGCATCCTGCCACAAAAAAGGATACATCTTAAAATAGATCCTTAATGAACCCAAAACCTGGTTGAATAACACTGCAGGTATGAGGGAGAAGAGATTCATCCGAAGGACCATCCGCAAAACTTGAAAAAACAATTACTGGAGGGCAACCCCAACTGAACCGGCATTCTGGTTGGACTCCTGACAGGATGTTACCACTTAAGAAAGCACTTGCCCTGGACAGTAGTACAGGAGAAGACTGCACAACATTTTTGGGTTCATGGGAAGGTATATATAGGTGTAGGTTCGTGCAACTAGAGCAGGAAAAACAGCAATCAAGATCCTACACTAAGGAGCCGATGTCAAAGCTATGGAGGCTGATTAACAACCTAAAGCCGGCCAGTGAGTTTGTAAAAAAAACAGGGGAGCACAATAGATTTATTCAGGCCGAGGAGCAGAAGTCCTTGTGGCCGCCTCTTTTATCCCTAACATCTACTTCGAAATTTCTTCTTTAGGTCTGCGGGCTGATGAACCTCATGCCTAGTAGTTTGCAAACATTTGGCGGTCTGCCGATCCTCGTTGTTTGTTTTGTTATGTTCAGTTATGTGTCAGTGTATTGTCAGAATACTTATATAAAAAGTGAAATTGCGGGAGGAAAAGGAACCTCTGACGAAATATTGGACTATCGGTATGATGTACATGAATTTAAAAATTAAGAAAAAATTAACAATTTCTCACACGTAGAACATGTCCTAAAGGTATTTAAAAAATTGCATACATCTTCTTATTCAAAAGTAATAAAAAGTTCGATAGTCAATAAAAATAATGTCATGACATGTAAAAGTGTAAAATATAAAAAGATACCATCGCATTTAAACTAAATATTTATTTATGATCGACGGTTATCAAATTTCACGAATCCTCTACACAATATTGCTTATTTATTACTTTATCAATACAATTGAGCAATATATCATTCTATGAAATTTCAAAGAAAATGTTTTATGACTTAACAGCCTATTTTCAACCTTTCGAGCATTATTTATCTCCAACAGGTCATCTATCTTCTATTCATCTACATACCGTCTTAAAAAAATGTTTGAGAAATGCTTAGTAATATATGGTATTAATATTTATATAGTACAATATATAAAACCAATAATAGCTAAAAGGTACCAACTTTGTTTTAAATTCTTTCAATTAATTAATCTTTATATCTAACTAATGAAAAAGTTAGTGCCACGAGCGGGATTCGAACCCACGACCTTCAGCTAAATACGCCGCTGCTCTACCACTTGAGTGGCGTATTGAGCGGAAGGTCGTTGGTTCGAATCCCGCTCGTGGCACAACTTTTTCATTTCAATCAATACCTTACATAAAGATTAATTAATTGAAAGAAGTTATTTGGTGAATCGGACCACGAAATATAACGGATTTGTTTTAAATGTGGCACTTAATCTTGGCCTTAATCATCAAAAATTATTGTCGCATGTAAATAATCAAATACTATTTCAATGAAATTAAGTTAAAGAAGCAATGTCATGTTTAAGTTAAAACTTAACTTACAAGAGGGAGAACCTTACGGATTTATTAATGCGACAATGTAGTAGTCTATGATGAAATGAATCAAAATGAACAAATGCTAGTGATGAAAGAAAAATAACGAATTCGATTGGGATTTTAGTGTTTTGTTTGCAAGCTATTGCTCTGGGCTTAACAAAAAAAAAATCCGAGTCTCCTTTTCCTTATTTCAACATATACACAAAAGTTAATACTGAGGAATAAGAAAAATGGAAGTATGGTTTTCGAGGGAGACAGTTACGTCCTTTTCATCCATTAGCATATCAAAACTGTCTAAAGGATTGCGCAATTGGCAATAAATACGATAAACCGAAGGACTAAGGATATGTAAGAAGTAAGAGCCAAGAATATCAGAGTCGGCGTAGGGTATTTTTTTATAAACAACCGAATTTGAACGCTTTCTCGAAAGCTTATCAATGATCACGAAGCTCAAGTTTCGTAAATCAACTTCAGTAAATTCGCGGTTTCGTAAGAGGTCTCCATTTCAGACCCCCCCTAAGATAATTACCTGCGTGTAGACGTGAACATAAAAGTTCTTGGTCTGTTTTTATTTCGACACATAAAACAATAAATTTAACAGTTGGAAATTAATTCCTCTTCGCGTTAGGGCCGTTTTAACTAAATTTGCCGGTTAACAAGGGGAAGAAAACCTCTGTGGCCTGGTACCCCCGTAATTGCCTCTCTTGGGAGGTTTATAGTGTTGGCGCACTTATTTTCTCCTGTAATTAAACAGAGAACAAGAAATATAATTTTCTAACTACTCATTTATGTTTTTAAGGTAAATAAAAAAATATTTCTCCACACCGTTCATTAAATTTATTTATAGCTAACATGAAGCGATATAATTTAGATTTTAAAGCCCTTAATAAACGCATACTTAGTTTCAGGAAGAAATTTGTTACTTATGCTAATAATACAATGACTCGAAAAAAAAAGTTCATAAACCTCTAAAAAAGTAATTTTTAATAAATGAGTTACAACTTTATTATTTGGAATTTATCAGAAAATAATTAACAATATAGGATCTTATTAACGTGTACATTACTGTTTTGTTTTTAAGAACAATGTTGTCTTTTTTTTAAGATTTATATATTTCGAAGCAGTTTCGGCTTCAGTTTATAACATCTTTCAGGTGCATGTCCATTTAATCATTACATTGGTAAAAACTACCTTCCTTTAAATATAGGACGATACGTTATTGCAAAATAAGGTAGTTTATTTCTGTGGGGGAAAAAATGACGCTGGTAAAATAAGTTTTGAAAAACAGAATAAAACAACACTATGTAACAATCAATTATGAACAAAAACAGGATTAGCACAACATGCTCTGGTGCCTGGACGTAAATCTGAGTTGGTCGGTATAGAAAAAATAATTTAAAAAAAAACCTTAGAAAATTTTTGTGGCTTCAAAATATACATACAACTTAGAAACAATGTAAATTTGCAAAAATATACAGATAATCATTTACATTCCGTGGTGCGATTGACCAAATAACATCTTTCAATTAATTAATCTTTATGTAAAGTATTGGGTGAAATGAAAAAGTCAGCGTCACGAGTAGGATTCGAACCTACGACCCCGTTAAAATACGCCGCTGCTCTACCACGAGCTATCGTGACTTCGATCCACTAGGAACCGACTTCCCATCTCAACCTACGGCGTTTTTAGCCGAAGGTCGTCGGTTCGAATCCTGCTCGTGACACTGACTTTTTCATTTCAACTAATACCTTACATAAAGATTAATTAATTGATAAGATAATATTTGTAAACACTATGAGAATGTATCGGCAATGAGCAGGGATATTTTTTAAAGATCATCAAAGAAAATCTGATCACTATCAACAGTTCCATTACCAGGAAATCATAGACGCACCTGAATTAGTGTAAAGGAAGGTGGTCTGAATTTTCTTTGACGATTTTATAATATTATTTTTATTTTAATCAATTTGATTTTTTGAAAATTGAACTTTTTAATAGTGTACACACAATATCAATTTTTTAATGTAAATAACAACACAAAAAATAAATTCACTAGTTTCGTGGTACGCATGACCAATTAATATCTTACAATTAATTAAGGTTTTCAGTTGAGATAAAAAAGTCAATGGCACGAGCGGGATTCGAACCCACGTTCTTCGGCTTGATACGCCGCTGCTCTACCACTTGAGCTATCGTGACCTCAAATGTCGTGTAATCAATTGAAAAATGGCAAAAAGGAGGGAAAATTCAAAAGGTGTGGTTGAGATGGGAGGTTGGTCCGAGTGGATCGAGGTCCCGATAGCTGAAGTAGTAGAGCAGCGGCGAATCAAGCCGAAGATCGTGGGTTCGAATCCCGCTCGTGCCATTGACATTTTTATCTCAACTGAAAACATTAATTAACAAAAAATAAGTTTAAAAAAAGAGGCGCACATGAAATGTTGCATAAAAATGTATGCTTAAGAGGAAGCATGGCTGCTTCGAAATATATACATATTATAAATTTAAAAAAAAAGTCAACCGGTTGTAACTGTTGTTACATCAACAAAAGTAACCAACAGGATCTTTAAAAAGCAACAACCTTAAGAAAAAATAATTAAATAGTAAATTTAATGAAACCCTTATTAACTCACTTATTATTTAGCTGAACCTCTTGTCATTTATGAGTGTTTCGTATCTGTGTGTGGCCTCCGGAGTGATGGAACTACAATTTGGTCATTACCGTCAATTATAAGGTCGTGAGTGTCACTCAGGCTGGACTTCATAAAAATCACGCAGACCCAACTCTGAAAATGACGAAAGACCAACCCATCGGGAATCGGCAGACCAGGATATCGGTAATGAACAAATTACTCTTGTCATTTGTTTACACTGTCACAGCAATATTTTATTCATTCCTACTGCCGCCAAAATGTACTAATGTTTACTATCCAAATTTGACCCGAACTACTCGAAAAGAATTACAACTAAAATTTTAATTGATCGACGGTATTTGAATGAGAATTAATTAAAAGACTTACATTTAATGATTGGATCATAATGACAGCAAAACAATCAACACCAAAACACCACCAAACAAGTCGATGTTCTCAGGGTATTAAAGTGGATGTTTATTCATAATTCGGTTAATCCTAAGCGGATGAGAAAAGTCGTTCTAAAAGAATTTTGTAAATGGCTTTATGGTTTATATATTAGCAAGATTCTACAGTATAGTATTGTATATCATATTTTAGGGAAGTTGTCTAATGAACTGCGCGTATTTGTAGTTTCATGTTAAAAATAAAATCGTGTATTTTAAAGCCATGGTTCAAATGCATTGCAATCGATAAACAGATCCGCAAATATGTAGTAAGTGATTTAAAGGTAAGAGGCAGATAAAAATTTAGAGATATTTAGACAAAAAAATACCCAAAATTATCATAATACTTCATGGATGTTTTAGCGTGTAAAGGTCCTTGGTAACTTTATGAAGTATCTTTTTAATGTACATGCTCGTTAAGTACATTGTGTCCTAATTGATGGAAATATAACAAAGAACATAACATTTTATTGTGGTGTCATCAGAGTTGTCATCGTGGTCATTTGGGAGGAAGTGTTTTCAATTATCAGGCCAAGTGGTTAACGGATTTCGGGAGTCGATCGTCAGTTTTGGGCCACTTGAAAACGGCCATGTGTTGGACCCAAACCCGGCCACTTCCACTGGTTGCCCGAAAGATAATTTGCTCACTTCCATACGCCACTTGACTGGAGTCGCCAGCTCCCAATTTATCTCCGCCGAGGCACCATCACGTAGCCACTTTATTTCAGAGCGTTTATATTCCAGTTTTCCCGCCCTGAATTCGCACTCGGGTGTAAATTCGCCGCGGGTTCCCAGGCACCGTGTAACCCACGTAAAACTGACTTAACGTACTTGTACAAAGTACGTGGATTGTCTTCAGTTTATTTCGCGGATCACGGCTCTCCCCTTGGCCCGCTAGTTTTCATTAGAGCTGTCATATTTTTCATCCTTGAAGACGTTATAAATCAACACGCTCTCAGAAATAGCAAATTCATCAGAACAGCACCATATCAGCTAATAATCTTGTAACAATATTCGACAAACCAAAAAACACTGTATTCTCTGTTCTTAATTAACATTAACAATAATTCATATATGTTTAGCGATCATAATTATTTCAATTAATTATTCTTTTTTATCTAAGTCTTGGTTGAGACGAAACTATACCGCTAGTGACACTGTCTTTACCGTCTCACCAAGACCTTAGATAAAAATAATAATTAATTAACAATCATCCAAGAATAAACAAAGATAAAATATATAAATAGTCAATTAATTATACACAATTTTTTCGAAATGAAAAATTTGTGTCACAGACGGGATTCGAACCGACGACCTTCGGCTCAATACGCCGCTGCTCTACCACTTGAGCTACCGTGACTTCGATCGCCCATGAGACAAACTTCTCATAACTACTGCCCGATTTTATTCTAATTGTAAGCAAATCGCGGCTTCATATAGAAACACTTTTTATTAACGATTGTGCTAGATTAGCGGGACTGTGTACGATTCACAGGTGTGATTCTAGATTAATACTAAATTTTATCAGCTTCTATTAAATATATAAATACTTAATTAATTATACACAATTTTTTCGAAATGAAAAATTTGTGTCACAGGCGGGATTCCAACCCACGACTTTCGGCTCAATACGCCGATGCTGTACCACTTGAGCTACCGTCACTTCGATCGCCCATGCCACAAACTTCTCATTCCGACTACCCGATTTTATTCTAATTGTAAGCAAATCTTATTGTAAAAAAATTATTCTATTTGTAGAGCAGCGGCGAATTGAGCCGAAAGTCGTGGGCTCGAATCCCGCCTGTGACCCAAATTTTTCATTTCGAAAAAAATTGTGTATAATTAATTGAGTATTTATATATTTAATAGAAGTAATAAAATTTAGTAAAGATAAAATATGTTTTAATAATCTCATCACTCGACATGATGTTTTACAAGAGATCCTTGGATCGATTTAACAATTTTTTCCTGTAATTTTTACTTGTATTTAATTACAACAATACAAATAATAAAATACATTAATTACGTAACCTATTTACATAAAAAAATGAAAATCATATCTTAATACAAAATAAAAATGAGATTATAAGTGTCCTAGAGAAATATCTGTTTAAGGGCTACCATCAAAATCTTAGAATTTTTTTTTAATGAAAGAGATGGTTGAGGGGAGTTCACTGTAAATTTAGTCTTTAAATACATAATAAACTCTTAAATAGAATGAAAAATTAGAAATAATTATTACTTTATAAATACACAAATCGGTGTGAGTCAATTGAAAGATTAAAAGAATTTAGGTTAAAACAGACATATTGGCGCTAAAAATCCAAGATTCGAATTATGATATATTTTTATGATTTATGATATTCTTTTTCAAGTGCATTAAAATATTTTCAAACAACACTTTTTGAAAGAAGGTGTCATCATAAAAACGTATTTGAAGATTGTGCACAGAAACGTAGATACAGATGCCGATGCCGAAGCAGAAGGTAGGACGATAAGTTAGGTTTACTTACAGACCACGGTTTATACTCATACCAGACATGCATTCTCTAATCCAATTTGACGAACTGAGGAATATTTTTTAATTATTTATCCAATAATAAATAAGAAAAATTTATAGTTAAATTTTTGTAAATTAATTTTTTCGTAAATAAAAAACGAATACATCGATGTATTTCAAGTATTTATACTCAAATATACCGATAAAAATATACTCAATGTATGTACAAATATATCGATATATCGTTACCAACCCTAGTCCGAAAATCTTGTATTTTAGAGTTACAAGACAGAGTTGTAGTATAAAGGAGCGAGGTGGGGGCCACAGTAGATAAGGCAGAAGTTCGCATTCCACTTCATTGTGTTTTGGTAGGGTAGCGGCGTATCTAGCCGAAGATCGTGGGTTCGAATCCCGCTCGAGTCACTGACTTTGTAAATCCTGCCAGTTTCTTTGCGTGAAGATCGATAGACAACTTATCTTTGATCGTTAATCATCAGCTTTGAGCACGGTTTGATCAGGATATGATGGCATCTCCATATTCTTGGATATATCACGTGTTAGGATCAGTAGTTTAAAACACGTATTTAACAATTGAATATCTGTTTTATAAAAACTCAAAAACACAGGTTTTTTGGGGGATTTTTTCTTTGAGACCTGCGGGGTGATGAATTTGCAGTTTGGTTTTGATTGTTTCTGTCAGCGTGCCCTCCTTGTTTTAGTATTTCTAAGGTGTTTCTGACTTTTTGGTTTAGTCAGGTTCCTTTTATACGTTCGAGATCGGACTAATTTACCAAAGTGAACGGAACTTCTAAGCTAAATGTTTACATCATTCCCTTATTTTGGGACATCCAAAGCATTGAACTGTTCACGGCTAACTCGAAAGCAACAAGTTTGTCAGTTTTAATGTTTAACGACGAGTTTAAAGTCAAAAAGCTACCAAATACCCTTTTAAAAAATAACTATTATTTTTGATCATAAGTAATTTTGTTTTTATGGTAACAAGGAAGTATAATCGGAACACTTATGAACTGATTCATTATTTATTGAGCGTTTGGTTTCCAGTGGAGGAACCCATGTTGAACTATCGGTATAGATCACTTTACTGGGTCCGTCTATTCTCGCTCGTTTAACGAGAAACTCAAACGCGAGACGCGGGCCCAATAAGGCAGAAGGTGACGATAAGCTCAACTTTATTTTTTGTAAATTAGGTTGTACGTACTCTATGCAATACGCCAAAACTATTTTTGAAGTAATGAAGTAACAGTTATAATTTGTACGCTGAAAGAATTCCAACCACATTAAGTAAATTTCCGGCTAAATGATAAGTCGCTACTGGTTACTAAAGTTACTAATTACTAAGAATTGTTTAAAGTGAAAACATTTACGATCAGTTCAGTTTTAATTATGTAAAGCGATAGGAACATGTTTTGCAATCGATGGGCAATAAAACCACAGGGCATTTGAACTTTTCGTTGTAAACCTAAAAATTTCCCATTGTATTCTAACAAGTGTTTTTCAATTTCCTAATACCATTCCGTGCTTTCCTTATTTGGCGAGGGTCACCGCGACGGCGGGAAAGGGCGATGAGTTTCGTTTATCTATCGGCAATAAATATAGTCAATAATGTCATTACTTCCTGGATGTTCATTTTGCCTGGAACAGCCGGCCCTTTTTTCCTCCCGAGTCGGCAGGGCGAGGGACATTTCTGGCAGTCACTGCAGATACCGATCGGGCCTCTCGTAAAAATAGTCCGCCTCCTTTGGTCAAATTCCTACGCCGTACACGATATTAAGAATGAAGACATCTTTCTTCCATTTTCATTGCTCTGCTCCCGTCCCGGATCAAGATAGCGGATTTGTTTTATTCAGTTTCCGCCCGTGTCAATAAACTATCTTCGAGTTGAAATAAAAATTGTCCGCGACCGTTTCCTCCCATCGTTGGTTCAAAGTTAGTTTGTCGGATTGCAATCACCCATGACGATTGTCTTCTTTGAGACGTTTTATAACCCTAAAACTAGACAATTTATTAGCCTAAAGTTCAGCTTGATTGTTACTGCAGCATATGCACAATTGAAATTGTTTGCATTCTACAAGAATTGATCCTTGATACACTATAAAAGCACAAACAATCTCTTCTTTTGCTTTACTTGCATCCGTATATATCTCAGAGTACAGAATGTCATAGAAATGATGAATGGTGGAGTGAGTGCAGTGTTCACTCCTTTTAAAAAGACAGTTCCTACTCACAGTAATTTTTTTTCCAACGGTCCGGATTTCGAGCTTTTAGCTCATCATCAGGTAGAAGGAGATCTAGAAGCTCGAAATCCGGATCGTTGGAAAACAACTTATTGTGAGAAGGAACTATCTTTTTCAAAAGGATTACAGAATGTCATCTTCACGACGGTCGACCTTTCCATCAGTTCCGGGATGTGACCAGAGTTTAGATCCAACTACTTGTTCGTATACTTTTATACACAACCTTACCAAGTTTGTTTAATTTATGAAAGTTTATCAATTGGTATGATTTCAACATAATCGAATAAATATTATTTACAACTATTGCAGACTGGTACGATATTGTTCTTCGGCCTTTAATTATGCGTAGAGCCTCTTATCATACGTGATATTTTATACATAAGATAGGTCAGCCAAAATGGGGTACAGTTGAATTTTTTTTTAATGTGATATTTCATACATGTTATATATTTTTTAATGCACCAATTCTTGATGTATTTACATCTACCCCTTTAGAAAAAGCATTTTTTACAATTTGAGCATTTTGTGTCAAATGAAGGTGTTTTTGGTTATGTTTTGATAGAGCGCATGATTGAAAAACGTCAAAAGAACTTTGGGTTAATTAATCATTTTAGGCAATGTTTTGCTTGAAATGAAAAAAACTTAGTGCCACGAGCGGGATTCGAACCCACGACCTTCGGCTCTGAACCCTCTTCAACTTGATATAAATAAACATCTTTGTCGGGATTTTTCCCCAAACGGGAGCTACATACGGGACTATCGGTTCAACTGCGGATTTGGACATCGTCCTCAGCCCCAGTAAGCCTTGGCAGACCGTGACAAAATGTCTATAATCTGAAAACTTTTCTGACACGCCCTTCCGAATACATAAATGCAAGCGCGCACACACGCGCGCGTGTGTGTGATATGAGGGCAATTGATCCAACGAATTTGCTTTTCGTGCTTTTGAATGTGATGTTTTATACATGTTATACATTTTTTAATGAACCACTTCTAGATGTATACAACACCTATACAAAAAAAGCATCATTTACAATTTGAGCATTTTGTGCTCAGATGAACTTTTTTTGTTTTATTTTGACAGAGCACATAATTGAACAATATAACGACTAAAATCATTATTTTTCGTGGTCTGCTTGACCAGTTAATAACATTCAATTAATTAAGGTTTTTAAGTTGAGATAAAAATGTCAGTGTCACGAGCGGGATTCGAACCCACGACCTTCGGCATGATACGCCGCTACTCTACCACTTGAGCTATCGGGACTTCCGATATCCGAAGTCGTTCGAATCCCGCTCGTGACACCGACTTTTTTTATCTCAACTAAAAACCTTCATTAATTGAAAACTATTAATTGGTCAAGCGGACAAACTATGTTTAATTAGATAAAAATTGGACAACTATATTTTATTATTTTAGTTTAATCGAAAGTATATATATATATATAGATGTTAGTTATTTATGTTATAATCCATTTTTTAAGATAACTTGTAAACTGACATAATCGATCGTCAAAACATCAAATTCAGTTGAGTTTATCAAACGTAATAGACCACCTTTTTAACATTGCGTCCTATATCTTATAAAATATAGGATATTTTTACTATATAACTATCAATTGTGTCAACGCACTTCTTCTCTATCAATTTGGACGTTCGTAGGCCACCATTCAAAATTCGCATTCTCCCACCAATTTTTTAACCAGACGCCTGCCACAATCCGATTTCACCGGGACGAGAATTGAGATACTGAATTATAACGCTGAAAGATTAAGCAGATGGAGGAGCAGGGAGATTTTCTGGAACTAACGAAGACACGGTTTATGGGCCGGCATTCTCTGTGATAGACATCTGTTGTTTCGACCCCCTTCATTAGTTTACCCCGGCCGGTATCCTTCAATGTACAGTTAAATGAAGATGTAGCTTTTCAAAATTTAACGTAAATCATTAATCTCCAATTGTAAAAAATATATTTTGTATAAAACTGAAATCTATTGATTTTTGATTAAGCTAAATGTGTAAAGCCTTCTTTCTAAATGTCTGTTTTTGCGTCTCCGGTGCAACTATTTGCCAACAAATCTCAGCTAATCTCTCAAAGGTTTAAAGAATGTAAACCCCGCTGGTTGGCTCTTTTCCAAATATTAACGACGGCCTTCTTTGATGTAGGAATTAGCATTAGAAAGCCACCGGGCTCTGTAGTTATTGTCTATGACTGTTTTATAAGAGCCACCTCTTATCGAGACTTCATTCAGCTAAGACTATAAATTATCCCTCATTGTTGTACTCTCAATAACCTCGATCCGGCCTGCCGTCAGTGGGACTGTTTTCAGCCTGTAGCCGTTCTCTTAACCGCTTCCTACCTCGGCTACTCTCCACGCCGGCTTTTTTCCTATATGATAGGAGCAATAAATTTAATTTTAATCGCTTGCTACTTTTTATATAGATAAACTTGCCTGAAAGCGGACTCGTTTCTGACTGATTTCAGCTAAAAATCACCATCGTAAATATGTCGCGTTGCTTTTCAAGACCTAACGGGACTTTTGTTTCCCCAGTGGAGAGCGGTATAAGTAGTTTATTTATTTTTTTTTTTACTACAACCCAACAAACTAACAAGTCGTATTGATTTTTAATTATAGCGATTGATTTTACAAATAATGGCACATGCAAAATGAAACACACACACAATAGCCAACCACATCCTTTCACAACTAATTTCATCATGTCTTTATGGAAAAAAAAATATTTACCGCACACCCTATTTTCATACTAAAAATAAATGAGAACCACTGGACCGACAAACTACAACAATGAAACCGTAGACCATGGAAGAAAGAGAAAAATAACAAACTTTGACACTCCTGCAAATAAGCCACACCACGCTGACCCTTGGGTATTTCCACGCCAAAGAAAGACCACAGAGATGCCCTTTCTGCAGCACACAAGTATCTATAAACCTCGTATTAACATAAGCCCTTTCATACGTAAGTTGAAATAATATCCTTAATTCGACTGAATGTATTTATTAGAGTGAACGTTATAGTTTGTACCCACAAACACCCTAAATTAGTCTAGGTTATTTAGTTTTATATATAATTGGAGTGCGGTAGGGGTGATCAGTGACGTAATATAGAAAATCCTGTGGGAATGTATTTATTTGCGTGAGTAGTGTGCATGGACACGGTCTTTGTGGAATATCGAATACTCACAGGACTTTAGGCCCAATCTGGGTAACTTATGATAGTGAATGCGTGATTTTTACTGTGTTTAAGTGTATTTATAGACGAGACTGTTGGGAGGGCGTCATGGTGAAGATCGCCTTGCCGGGCTCCCAACCGTAGGTTTATGCTGGGGGGAAAAAAAGCCTGCGAGATAGACAAAAAGAAGAAGAGTCGGTAATTGCGCTAACTTCACAACTGCTCCAGTTACTTGAGTTATTTATGAAGATCATTCCTCTTTAAAAGGTAACACATAACTAAGCGTTGTTTAAATAATGTGTAATATACTATAAAAAAAAAGTTCGTCTCCTTTCTATAAATAAGTCAAACAAATAATAATAAATTAATTTAAATAATAATAAACCTTTGGTAGGATGAAAAAGCGTTTTAGCGATTGGATAAGTCTATTTATCATGGCATGGGGACTTCTTCTAGGGCTAAATGATTTATTAGGCGAAACATTTACGACAAAGTCACAATTTTACTGAAAAATTATTCAGATATCGTGAGATGCGGTCTGGTGTGATGTAGGTTTCAGAAAAACATTTTCTTTACCGTGACAACGTTTCGATCTTTATTGAGATCATCTTCAGGGCCTGGAATTTACAAACAATGTTTAAATGTAACAAATACATGTAGGATGTGGAAAAAAGTGAATTTATACAATGCAAAAAAATATATTTTTTATATTCAAAGTATTTCTACTCACTTTTACTGAAAAATCTAATTGAAAAAAGTTAACACGCTTATTTTTCACAAATATAAGATTTTTGTATGTAGGATTTTTCATATTTTGGCTAATATCTTTAATACCTTAGAATGCTTTCTTCTGTATCGGGGAGACGTGATCCAACATGATTTCGTGCGGCTTAGACGGGTCTGATGACAAAAACATCGAAATTAGACCTAGATATAAATTTTGATTCGATCATGTCACAAGATCAAGGTTGGGTCTGAACAAAATCAAACGGCTCGGATTAGTCAGCGTATATTGGGAAAATATGCTAAAACGAAACGGCATTAAATCTAAACTTTCGTCAATTATTGGTGTAAGAGAAATCAATTTGAAGCCTTGGTCAATTTTGTTCAACTGCAATAATCCGTTTCTCTAAAAAAAATATTATTGCCGGGCTTTTTGTATTTTTTTCAATATAATTAATTATACCTTGGAATACTCATTATAGTATAATTACTACTATACGGTAACTTGCGGCTTATTCCGGTCCCGTCGTAGAACAGAGAAATAATGAAATTAAACATTAAGTTCGCTTGTAGTTTTGAGGTTCGGTCTTTTCTGATGATATTAAGTTAGAACTTATAGGAAACCGACAGACGTGGTTTATTCAGGTTAACAGGGACAAGAAACTATTCTACTGCTAAACGGGTTAAATCCAAAGAGTCGGTGGCAATTAATGGTGTATCAGGGCTAAAGGAAATGAATGGGGTTTTTATCTCAGACGGTGAATGCAAGTTCCTAGCGGCATTCCGATTCCGAGCCTTTGTCACCTCCTTATCTTATCCGGGCGAGTACAATGATATATCGACTGTGCACAAGCTCCTTACAATAACGCACCGGTCAACAGGGGCCGCCAGTGGGGAAAAATGCGATACAAGAGGGACAAAGTTCACAAGGAGGCGGATTTCAACACAGAAATCTGTAAAGACGGTAGCACGTGGGCCTGTTTAGTATGCGAGCCCTTCCCCCGTCGTAATTGCTTTTCACTGTATTTACTCGCTAAGCATTGCTCCTTCTATCGAGGAAATGGCCGAGGATAATCGCCTCTCGTGGTCTAAGCCGTTTTGAATTATCTGAAAGGGGCCGAGCAGTGTTCTTTCAATTGGCCCGAGACTGTAATGCACATATGGCGGGATTAGAGGCCTCGTCTCAAGTGCGCCAAGTGAAATCCATCCTTATTCGGATTTAATCCGATCTTCACATTAGCAGTACCATTATCAGGTAGTGAAAAACCATAAAGCCAAAACGATGTTGAGACGTCGATAAAATAAAGTGCTGTGATATGTGTCAAGTTAAACTGGTCTTCAGTATTTGCACTTCCGCAAATTGTACAACAACAGTTCAATCTTTTTACCGTATTAGAAGCATGGACGACTTTTTCACTTACGAACGCTCTGGATCAAGGTATGGTCTTGAAGCAGAAGAAACCAAATTTAGTTGTTACTGCCTTTACTATCTTTTCAAAAAGAGGGCACTCACAACACGACACGCAAGAATGGCACAATCACACAGAAGACAAACACTTCGAACCCTGAAGATGATCTCAATAAAGATCGAAACGTTGGCACGATAAAGAAAATATTTTTTGAAACGTACATCACACCAAACCGGTCACTAATCACCACACACTTTTTAAAAAGATTGAACAACACTCCCTCCACCATTTATCATTTCTAACAACTACAATTCTGCTAAAACGATATGATTGACCATCTTATTATGAGCTTCATTTCTATAGCAAAAATTATTTTTTTTCAAGAAATATACAAAAATTATCAGATAATGCACGAAATTCCGTTCAAAACGCAGGAATCATAGAAACAATGAATATTGCCAAAATTGAACGAATTGTAGAAACTTCTATGGACCCAATATATGTTTTTCAATTAAAAAGCACAATTGTAGTTGTGTCAAAGTTGTCGTATTAATTATGGGTCGGTGTTGTTTTAACTTCATTTGTGGGTAGCACATCCCTTATAATTTGCGAAGTGAGCACAGGACGAAGGTGAGTTTATTGGCTTTGAGCAATGCATGGACTGATGAGGACCCCCTCATCTTCCACTCTATACCGGTGATTGAAACATGAAAATTGCACATATTATGGGTATTCACGACCTTTGTGTTAATTCTGTTAAGTCTGTAGGTCCTTTCGATCGACAAAATAATGACGTACACTTGTAAGAATCGGCTAGTTAATGTTGCTCGATCTAACAGGCCAGATCAAATGTTAGATGTTAGGTCGAAAATGTAGTCACATTGCTATCCGCTAAGGCGTAGGTAACCAACATGGCAGCCATGAATTTAACAACTGTTTTTTGTTTACACGTATTTTTTTTCTCAAATAGCATTAATTAAATCAAACCAATACATTTCTTTTGTTAATTTCTGTCCTGTCCTTATACTCTCATTCATAATAAATACATCCCATTTCATACAAAGTAAGTTGTAGGCTGTTAGACGCTAGGACACAAGTTTGGTATGTCGGCACAAATTAAAGCGTGTTATTTGTTAGTACTTTTTGAGTGCATAGATAGCATTTTGAATGAAAGAGTTGATTAATTTCCTTTTTTTACTAACTTCTGGCATTTTACAATTTAACACAAAAGAAAACCAAAACAAACAACAAAAAGCCTTCAAGGAAAAATTAACGTTTAACATGCTAAGAAAAAAATGGGGCATTCACGATCTTACTGGACATTTCTCTATTCGAGTTAACACGAGGTAACATCTCCGTGAATACCCCTATTTTATTTTTTTTTACGAGGGTTCGCCACAGCAGAGGTCATATAAACCCTCAGGGTGCCGGTGTTGTTGAAAAAAAGCCCATTTGTAAGTATGTCAGGTTCGAATGCAGGGCCGCAGGATTCGAACCCGGGACCTTTACCTTACAGTGATGAGCGCCATGTCAACGCCTAAACTGTTGCGGCCACCGACGCCCCCCACGTGTTATTTATTATTTGGGCCTGGGATTTACAAACATTGTTTACATAATACAATTACATTTTGGATGTGGAAAAGTGAAATACTTTGATTGAATATATAAAATATATTTTGCATTGTATAAATTCACTTTTCCACATCCAAAAGGTAATTGTAATATGTAAACAATGTTCAATGTTTGTAAATCCCAGGCTCTGAAGATGATCTCAATAAAGATTGAAACGTCGGCACGATAAAGAAAATATTTTTCTGAAACCTACATCACACCAGACCGCATCTCACTATTTCTAAATAAATATCGATTAACGGTCACTAATCACCACACACGTTTATATTATCTTTTTATTAGGTTTCGTGGTCCGCTTGACAAAACAAATTATTTTCAATTAATTAATGTTTTGGTTGAGATAAAAAGTATATGTATATAAAAGAGATTATATATATAACCTATATGTTCATGTATGTGTCCGTGTATTCACGTAAATATAAATGATCTTTGGAATTTAAGTCTAGTTATCTTTCTTTTTTAATACAAACGAGGTGTACAACCCGAACACAGCGAGAATGAACGGACCAGATTCATTGAGAATACAACACTAGAAACATACACAACATGATTTATTTGAATCATAAAATAACATTTTACCATCTGCTAATCAAATTAAACGAGAAACCGTGAAAATATACCAAATATGTACGCGAACTCATAAATAGTGTAGAATCAATGCCAGACACGGTTGAAATTTTATAGGTGAAGGCGTCCTCGAGATAGAATGGATTGCAATAAATTGCAAAACCGGAATATCTAGGAGAGAGAGAATAAATGAGAGATTTGTTAATTGTGCTCTTTTGACCGGGATCCAAATCGGGCGAGTCGGGGTTCGAAGGAGGCCCGTGACCGCGGTTTTGATTCAATCAGAATCGAATCATCATCTAACCGGAGCATAGTAATTAGTCCGAGTCAATCTTAATTAATAAAGAAGGCTTCCTAATAGCAGAGCTGGTCCTCTTCTTATTAATTACAGGATGATAGACGGCAGCGCCAACTCCATCGCCATTAATTCACTTAGCCCTTCTGGATCCCAAGTCGTACTAAACATTAGAAAAACATGTCTCGCGGTAAAATATTCACTGGGCTTTAACCGATAGCAAGAAACTGGATTCAGTTTTTAAACTCGTACTTTTTACAGGACGGCGTTTCCGTCAGCAGGTTACACTTTTGAAAAATAACCACCTGTACCATCAAGCTGATACCCTTCAAACTGCAATTATGAAGAATTTAAAACAATTTTACACTTATCAATGCACCAGCATACATTTGTCACATGTAGTCCGAGACGGTTACTATTTCTTCCCACCCATAAATCCTTTTAGGACAAACATATGTTCACGGGCATTAGAAATCCCCCTAGATTAGCTATTATAAATTGAAATGGTCCGACATAGAAACATAAATACATGTAATGCGTTTTTCATTATTGGGTGGTTTACGTACAGATATGGTTAGGTTGGCGAGGATTCAACCAAACGATATTCACAAATTTAAAAAACCGAACAGAAACTACTAGGGAATACAAAATAGAATACACCTAACAGCTGCAAGACGTTTGTGCAGCCATTTTTGTTTTTTTGTTTTTTAAGTAGGTTTCTAAATTCTAATCTGGATAAGGTAGCATTAGCAAAGTCTTACATACTATTAATCTAAAAAAATAATAACGGAAGCAAATTAAAATAACCTATCTAAAGTAGGTAAGACGCTATTAAGGCGTGAGAAATAAACACCACTTATCAAAACACATCATTATATTAACTTTTCCTCAGGATTTTATATAGAACAGATTGCCAGATTGGTAATAAATTAAGAATACAACAGTTAAAAAATGAAAAACACAAAACAAATGGCATAGGATTCAGCAGGAGAAAAGCAACTTCCTGCAAAGACGAAAAGTCTGGTTTTATTATTTAGGTCCTGTTTTTTGTTGCAGTTTGTAAATAATATTACAGCAAAAAAAATTGACAAACTCGAATGTAACAATAATGGTTACAGAAAAGAGATATACCAGGTTGGTAGACGCTATGAAAACGTTGCCTTAACGTAACGTGAAACGCCATACGAAACTGCGAAACACGATAGAAAATATATAACAAATTGAGAATTATATATAATTATAAATTAAGGTTTTTAGTTGGGATAAAATAGTCAGTGTCAAGAGCGGGATTCGAACCCACGACCTTCGGCTAGATACGCTGCTGCTCTACCACTTGAGCTATCGTGGATCGAATTCCCCAGTCATCAGTCGTGTTGAGAGTGCCCCGGCACACTGTAATGACACATCTACACAGAAAACAAACACTTTGAGCCCTGAAGATGATCTCAATAAAGATCGAAACGTTGGCACGATAAAGAAAGTGTTTTTCTGAAACCTACATCACACCAAACCGCATCTCACGACCTCCAAATAATCATTAAGTAACGGTCACTAATCACCACACATTATCTTTCAATTAATTAATCTTTATGTAAGGTATTGGCTGAAATGAAAAAGTCAGTGTCACGAGCGGGATTCGAACCCACGACCTTTGGCTAAAAACGCCGTAGGTTGAGATGGGAAGTCGGTTCCGAGTGGATCGAAGTCACGATAACTCGTGGTACAGCAGGGCGTATTTTATTAACGGGGTCGTGGGTTCGAATCCTGCTCGTGACGCTGACTTTTTCATTTCACCCAATACAAAGATTAATTAATTATTGTGTGGTAATGGTATAATGAAAATATGTAAGTAACGAAGTAAGTAATTTGTTCCGTTTCATTGAATGAAACATTATTATTTTATTTTATTTTTACGAGGGTTCGCAACAGCAGAGGTCATATAAACCCTCAGGGTGCCGGTGTTTTTGAAAAAGCCCATTTGTAAGAATGTCGAGTTCGAATGCAGGGCCGCTAGATTCGAACCCGAGACCTTTACCTTACAGTGATGAGCGTCGTGTCAAAGACTAAACCTTGCGGCCACCGACGCCCCTCAAACAACATTATTGTTGTGAGGATGATTAACACATTTGTATGAAGAGGCCCAAAACGAAGAAGTAAAAAATAAATAAATAAATAAAAAGTGCCTTAAAAATTGCAATACACACAATATTATAGTAGGATGACGCTCCTAGAAAGTTGCCTTAAACTCTTTACAACATCACCAACAACACCTATAAAGTCTCAACAAACTACAAGGGAGAAAAGAAATCTAGGAGGACATCAGATATAATTTTGGATGAGTCAAAAACAAATGAACAAACCGCATCAGGGTTTGATTTGTACAAGTCCAAAACATGAGCAACTAAACTCTTTAGGAAAGTTCACCTAGTCTTTCAATTTGAAGCCTTAGGAAATTTTAGAAGAGGTTACACTGACAAAAAAATCCTCACAATATCGGATAGTCAAATGCTATCGAAGCATTAGTATGTAAAACTGACATCAAAATTAATCAGTGAATGCATCTCCAAAACCTGAGGACACGGGAATTAACGTAACTAAAACAGCGGACAGAGGAGGGTTTTCAAAGCCATATATAGGTGAGCTTGAGCCTCTTGGGATAAGTAAAACAAGCGCAGATCCCTCGATGAAAGAATGAACCCAAAAAACAGAAAAGGCACAGTGGAAAAAATACCTCTATAGCTTATGCTAAAACAATCCTTACTAAGACTAGCAAACTCACTGCTCGTTACAGAGGGAGAAACTCGAGGTGATAGGACTATTTACGGGCCCTTGGCTTCTGAGAACACCTCTACATGGGCATAATCAGCGTTGAGCATTTGTAGGTAATGCAATGAGGAGGAACAAACATCCAAGAAAGCCAACAAAGAAAACCCAGAGAAAGGAACGACAATCAATGACCTAATAGTTGTTGGTAGAAGGATGGAGTAGTTTAAACTAAGGAACTAGGAAAGTACTAAGTATAAGCAAAAAGGCTGCAGTGCTTAGTAAACAAAAAAGCCCCGCTTGCTCGTATACATCATTACACACCAAGTAAATTTAGTGTTGCATTTGAATTTTAAAACAAAAGTTACACTTCTTCCCCCCTAATGACAAAAAAATAAAAATACTGTACTTATTCAGGCATCTTTTACTGGGTGTACTAAATCATATCTGCGTCATCTATCTGCTAGTATTAATTTACAGATTTACAGACAAGGCTAGCCAAAAATGCAAAATTAGCCTGACAAAAATATAATAATATTAAGAGTCTCTGGAAATAAGTCAAGAACAAGAAATCTTTATTATAAATGATATGAATATTAAAAAAAAATATTTTGCATTGTATAAATTCACTTTTTCCACATCCTACATGTATTTGTTAAATTTAAACAATGTTTGTAAATCACAGGCCCTGAAGATGATCTCAATAAAGATCGAAACGTTGGCACGATAAAGAAAATGTTTTTCTTCTACATCACACCAGACCGTTTAACTCGAACGCAGACACAGAATAATTCAAAAGGAATTTCCCAGCAACTTTCCATACGTTTTTGGAAAA
>NW_019393232.1:0-3250 GCF_000648675.2 Cimex lectularius
TGCCAGCAATCCCGTTGCCCAGTTTCGACGGAGATTTGGCAACTTGGCCGACTTTCAGAGATACCTATTTGTCAATGATTCACAAGAACAATCATATAAGTGTCATACAAAAATTTTATTACTTACGGTCATCACTGCAAGGTCCAGCAATTCAAGCAATATCTTCCATTCCGATCAGTTCAGAAACCTACCAACAAGCCTGGAATTGGCTTCAGAAACGCTTTGATAACAAACGTGTCCAAGCAACACAATACTTGGATAGGATATTCTCATTTAAACCTTTACATAGGGCATCACTGTCTTCCTTTCAGCAACTCACGGAAGTTGTGTTCGAGAATGTAAACTCTCTGAGAAATTTACATCTTGAAGACGAAGCAGGGTTTATATTGTTAGCATTCATAATGCGACTGTTAGATCCTAAAACTAGAGAATCGTTTGACAATTTAAAAACAGAAGTCAATCGAATACCAAAGTTGCAGGACTTGGTAGACTTTATTCACCAACAATGCATTCGTCTTCAAACAGAACCCTGCACAATGATCGTGCCGCAAGGAAACGCAATGAAAACAAGCCCCGAAACCAAACGAATTTTTTACGCTCAAGAGCATCAAATATCACTCTCTAAAATGTGCCACGTTTGCAATCAACATCGTCATCCACTATATAAATGTCAACAGTTCCAATCTATGGAAGTCACTCAACGAATTAATTTAACTAAAAAATTACGCGTCTGTTATAACTGCCTTTCAGTGACTCATTTTTCGAAAGCATGTAAATCAAAAACGTCTTGTCGTCACTGTGGGCGGAAACACCATTCCCTGCTTCACTTGACAACCCCAAGTGGTACTGAACATTCAATTATTAAAATTTCTTCCGCTCACATCCCCACATCTCTAGGAATATTGCAAACGTCAGAAAAGGTTGATCATCTAAATACCGCAACCGAGATTTCCGGTCGTCATAATACAAAACTACCGTCTGCAGCAAAACAGTCAGTTCTATCGTCATCCTCCCCTCAAAGTAGCAGCGTCTTATTGGGGACAGCTATGGCTCGAATGAAAGGTCCTCACGGACAATGGGAAACTATACGCCTGGTGATAGACTGTGGAGCGCAGAGATCGTTCATAACGGAAGATTTGACTAATAGATTGCAACTTACTTTGTCACCAAATACGCATCAACTCTGCGGGGTTGGGGAGGTCCCAATCAACATTGGCAAGTACCAGACCAGATGCGTTCTTGCACCACACTCTTCTTCAGAACCCCAGCTGACTACTGATGCTATTATCATTCCCCAGATAAGTTCCGCCATGCCCGCAAGCCTTCTTCCAAACCATATTAAAGAACATTTCGATAAATTTAACTTGGCTGACCCATCTTTTTGTACGCCTGGTGACATCGACTTCCTCTTAGGTGCTGACCTCTTCGGTGAAATCATTTTGGGCCGTAAGCAGTCAACCCCTAAGAACTACCCTCAAGCTCTAGATACAATCTTCGGTTGGGTAGTGATGGGCCCTCTTCAACACAACATAACATCAACTTCGATCGCGTTATTAGCGAATACACTTTCCAAAGATGACTTGAGAGGAGCATTGGCGAAGTTCTGGAGCGTCGAAGAAGTAACTCAACGGAAACACGTTGACCCATTGGAAATCGATTGCAAAGAACCCTTCCAACGCACTTACACACGGGATAGCGATGGTCGCTATATGGCACGCCTGCCTTTTATTAAAAATCATGACCCTTTCGTCAATACAAAGTCCATAGGATTTAAGCAATTCTATCGGTTGGAGGCCAAACTCATTCAACAAGTTACCCTGAAGGAAAAATATTCCCAAATTGTGAAGGAATACTTGCAATTGGGATACATAAGCCGAATTCCAGAACCGGGGCGTTATTACTTTCCTCATCATGGAGTCTTAAATGTTATCTCCACGACCGAGTTGCGCATAGATTTTGACGCATCCGCTCCGGGGTCTCAAGATGGACTGTCACGTAATTCACAACTCCACGTCGGTTTTAAACTACAGCAGACATCAAAGATATTTTATTCGCATTTCGAATATACCAATTCGCCTTGACCGCATATATGAAACAGATGTATTCGCAAATCCTCGTTCACCAAGAAGATCGGGTCTATCAACATTTTTTCTATAGATTTAATAAAAATGATGCTGTTGAAGAATTTCAATTCAATCGTGTAACCTTTGGTATGTCTTCACCATTCCTCGCGCTGCGAGTTATTCACCAATTGGTCAGCGTTGAAGGAAAGGTATATCCTGCTGCTTCCACTGCTTTAAATCAGGATCTATACAAAGACGACGTACTTACTGGGGCAGCTACTCTCGAGGACGCCATGTCTTTACGGGATCAACTGATAGCCTCGATGTCTTTGAGAAAGTGGAGCAGCAACTGTCAGAATCTTCTGACGGGAGTTCCAGAATCCAACCAAAACGACGTTTGTCTATCTAATCTGGAAGATCGAGTAGCTAAAATATTAGGAATACAATGGAACCCAACACACGATTGTTTATCCTCTGCAGTTCAGTCAAGGGAATTAGTCGCAACCAAGCGTGACATAATGTCAACAATTGCCCGACTGTACGACCCTTTAAGTTACTTGGCTCCTGCAGTGTTCAAGGCAAAGACCTTTTTGCAAAAACTTTGGCGACTTAAATTGGGCTGGGATCAGCTGGCTCCTATGGATATTGAGTCGTACGCTTTATTCTCACAGCTTTCCGAACTTCAGACTGCAAAAATTCCCCGCTGCCTTTTTCCACAAATACCACGCTAAATGAATTTAGCGCCATTCAAAGATGAGTGGGGTGTCCTCAGGGTGGGCGGTCGAATAGAACATGCACCACTCTCATATAATACTCGGCATCCCATCCTACTTCCTGGTAAGACAAGGCTTGTCGCGCTACTCATTCATTACTACCACATTGTATATTTACTCTTTCGTATATCTTCTTCACCAGAAGATTTGGACATACTCATTCCAGGACATTTCATCATTGGAACCTTTCCGGTATCGAAGATACAGGAGGGCAATACTGAGCTCTCCCTCAACCGTTTATCCCGCTGGCAATATCTCCAGAGATGCATTCAGAATATCTGGAAAAGATGGCGGCCGGATCACTTAAATCATATTCAACAGCGGAGTAAACGATCCGGCCAGGACTGTAACGTTAAAGAAGCAACATTAGTCCTTCTTCGCGAAAACAGTGTATCACCGCTACAATGGCCCATT
>NW_019393233.1:0-3549 GCF_000648675.2 Cimex lectularius
GATCTCAATAAAGATCGAAACGTTGGCACGATAAAGAAAATGTTTTTCTGAAACCTACATCACACCAGACCGCATCTCACGATTTCTGAATAATAATTGACTGTTTAACTGTCCTGTTCACAGTGAGACAGCGGGATTTTTTTATAATCAGTTTTCCCTCTAAACCAGTAACTGGCTAAACAATACAAAATGATTACAATATTAAGGATGTAGAAGGTTATAAAGCCCAGAGTCTTTCGCACTTCTAACGCAAATGTAAAAAGAGTCAGGTTGCAATCTGTACATATGTAAATATTTGGTTTTTCTTCTTCTGTTCATATGGTTCATATAAAAGGATTCCTTGATTTTCTTTTTTCTTTTTTAATTTTTGCTATTACATTTATTTGATATTTACAACTACAATTATTATAGTAAATAAAAATATTTCATATATGCTAAATTTGTAGGCGAAATTGCCCAGAGACCACTCTCCTTTACACTAAAACCTCGCCAATTTCCACTCACGAATGTATGTTCAGAAATATGTACGTGTATAAACTGCCGGGTATATTGAAAATAGAAATGGGCCAAGTAGACTTCCCTGAGGAACATCCGCCCTAATAGGTATATAAGGTAAGAATTCAGTTCCCTGACGGGCTCGACAAAATCGGCTCGTCAGATAAGATCTCAGTATGAGATAGTACATATTAAGGTGAAGGTTCTTCAGTTTTCAAACCTTTTTTTAAGTTTTCAGAAATCAACAATTTTGATTCACTCGTTTGGCCTTTTTGGATTTATCCTGTTCGGCCTTTACTCGCTGGTTTGGTATGCCATCAGTGGTTGATCTGTGCGCCATTTTGTCAGCCGTGTACGTTTTACAATAACCGTCTAATCATTTTGGTCTCCCGTTACTCGCTGGTTTGGTGCCATATGTTTTTCTAGGATCCGTTAAATAAAAATTAGAGTGTCCTCTTCTGGTTAAAACTGGGCCTCCTCAAAAAAGAAGCCATCATTTTCATTCCTCTACTTTCTCTTTTCATTCTCTTACGTTACTTTTTATCATAACGTCCTTCTTCACGTCATCAACTTCAGTCTCGGTCCTCCTTTTAATCGTGTCTGGTCTGGTCTTCCCACCATCTTTTTCGGCATTCTTCTATTAGACATCGTTGTGAACATAAGCTAGCCATCTCAGTATGCCTTCTTTATGTGGGTTGGCTTACATATGGCTTTATTTTATTTGACTCGCCAAACAGCTCTCTCAGGTCTATATTCCCCCGTTTTTTTGAATTTCTACTGATTTTGTACGATTACGCTCTCGTCATAAATCAATATGTCTTGGTTCGCTATTGGGTTTTTAAAGAGACAAATAAAGAAGATTACAAATAAATGAACGGACAGATGATCATGCAGTTATGCGGTTATAAACCTACAAATAAACCATTAATGCTTATTAAAAATCGACTTTTCCCTGAAGATCTGATAAAACCTAATAACACAAAGATAAAAACAAAGAACAATTCAGACACATAAGTATCTCGTCCGTCCTGGTAATTGACTTATACATATTCACTATTGAGAAGAATCAGTTTTTACTGACTTGATATTTTTGAAATCCATTCATTAGGGATATTCTTGTAATTTATTCTTGGCTTTTTATATTTTCTTTACCTCTTCTCTTTGGGTTTCATTACATCAAAATACAAAAGGAGACTCCCAAGGCTCAGCTATTATTACTAAGGATGAGAAAAATGATTCACTTGGTCACTTTTCCCGATATTCAGAAGCATTGTCAAGATTAAAAGGGTGATCGTTTCGCCGAAAAGTCCATCTCCGGCCAGACTAATAGTGCGATCAATGAACGTTTGATGCCGGGCTTTCACTATAATTAGCTTGGCAAAGGGCCGTTGTAAAAGCACTCCATTGTAATTGCCAAGGGGATTTGGCTTCGGTGACCCTCCTCTACAATTGAAAGAACAATATTCTGAAATTCTCCTCCGACCGGAGACTTATGGCCCTAGATGAATTGTGCGGATTTCGGCCGTATTCGTTATTATTTGGTGTCATTTGTGACAGTGATAAACGGAAGTGACATGCTTAATGCATTATGTCAAAAATACGAAAGAAAAATTTCTCGAATCACCATGTCACGATCACGGATGATTACCCCCTACAATTATTAATCCGCAAGGGAAGATTTATGCCAGAATACAGTTTCCATTTATTTGATTGAAAGTTGATGCAATATGCAAAGTACAGATAACAAATCAGCTATTAAATGTACTCTGCTTAAGGTTTTAAGGTATTTTATTTGTCGCTTGAACAGCTTGACAGCTGCACGGACCCTAATCGTTCTGGTCTGCGTATTATCATTTTTTTTTATCTTGAATCTATTTTTGTTAAATGTGTGGCGGTTAGTGACCGTTAATTGATAATTATTCAGAAATCGTGAGATGCGGTCTGGCGTGATGTAGGTTTCAGAAAAACATTTTCTTTATCGTGCATACATTTCGATCTTTATTGAGATCATCTTCAGGGACTGGGATTTACAAACATTGTTTACATTTAACAAATACCTTAGGAAGTGGAAAAAAATGAATCTATACAATGCAAAATATGTTTAATATTCAATCAAAGTATTTCTACTCACTCAAAGTGTTTGTCTTCTGTGTAATTGTGCCATTCTTGCGTGTCGTGTTGAGAGTGCCAGTGAGATATTGCTGTTTTGTATTTATATATGTTGGATTTTGAAGAGGTGGGGAAGGAAGTCGGTATAGAAAAGACATTGTTGTATAATTAAACTGTCTGGCAACTTACATCGGTCTTACATCCAATATCTGGACAAGAGAGTAAAGCAACATATCTAAGATTGCAAAAAACCCAAGCAAAATCCTACAGCACTCGCTACCCACCATTTTGAACACAAACACAATTTCGACTTCAACAATCCAAAAATATTACCCACAGAACAAAACAAAAATAAGCGTAATTTTTTAGAAATGGTTTGCATCAACAGAGATAAACACAGCATCAATTACAGAACAGATACATGTAAACTCAGTCGCAGCTACGCCAATATCATTAATCAAATTCAATATAGATAGCATACATATATCATCTCATCACATTCCACACATCAAACATTTTTCACATAGTCTAATGTTTCAACAATTTATCTTTCCTTTTCCTACTTATCCCCTTCTATATAATCCTGAATGGATAATCTAGCCGAACCATTACCAACGTTTTTTTTCCTTCGTCGGCTCTTCTCACCTCAAAGAAGCCGACGCCTTATACAAAAATATCTTTTCTATACTGACATCCTTCCCCACCCCTTCAAAATCCAACATATATAAACACAAAACAGCAATATCTCACTGGCACTCTCAACACGACACACAAGAATGGCACAATTACACATAAGACAAACACTGAGTGGGTGGAAATACTTTGATTGAGTATTAAATATATTTTGCATTACAATTAATTAAGGTTTTTAGTTGAGATAAAAAAGTCAATGGCACGAGCGGGATTCGAACCCACGATCTTCGGCTTGATACGCCGCTGCTCTAT
>NW_019393234.1:0-3261 GCF_000648675.2 Cimex lectularius
TGAAGGACATCGCCAACAATGAGAAGAAACTCGCATCGGCTATCAACCAGAGAACTTTTTTGCTGAAATGCAGAAAACACAAGTTATTTCCTACTCACGTCAAAAACAATTTTAACTTTCCAAATGCCACACTAACACAGCCAAACACCAGAATTAACGACATACATAAAGCCACAAAAAATTTCAAACGATACATTTTGAACATAGAAATCACCACGAGCATCAAAAACATTAAGACATTAACACAAAAGAGCACTCTCAATACGACATGCAAGAATGGCACAATTATACAGAAGACAAACACCTTGAGCCCTGAAGATGATCTCAATAAAGATCGAAACGTTGGCAGGATAAAGAAAATGTTTTTCTGAAACCTGGATCACACCAGACCGCATCTCACGATTTCTGAATAATTATTCACTTAATTTTATAGGCTAGGGGACACAAAGTTTCATGCCAGGAAGTGCTGTAAGATTTTTCTTTATTTCCAAATCGTTAATGTCCCTTTTGTTATTTCATGTTAAGGGTTGTGTTGAGGGTCATGAAAGTTGAAGTTGGCTGATCGATACTTCGATTATATATTGTACGTCGTAGACCAAAAACTTAATGAAAAAAGGATTAACGTGCTGAATTTACATTCCTCATTCCTTTACTCACTCACTCACTATCTCTCTCTCTCTCTCATCCGCAAAATCTTTTATTGACTCTTTCGTACCTATCACCGTGTTGTCTGTCTGTCTCTCTCTCTCTCTCATCCGCAAAATCTTTTATTGACTCTTTCGTACCTATCACCGTGTTGTCTGTTTGTCTGTCTGTCTGTCTCTCTCTCTCTCTCTCTCTCTCTTTCTCTCTCTCTCTCTCTATCTATCTATCTATCTATCTATCTCTCTCTCTCTCTTTTTATCTATCTATCTATCTATCTAACTATCCTATCTCTCACCCCCTCTCTCTTAAAAAAATTAACTGCAAATAGAATTAAGCAAAATGCAAAATTAAGTGCTAATAGAAAAATGATCAATACAAGTTATAGATGTGTATTTTTTTCATAGAATCAATATTTTTTGAACAAATTAAAATTCACTTACGTTATTTTCCAGTAACTCGTCTAGAAAAGGTAAGGTACGTACCTGAAAACAAATAACAACAAAAATGAGATTGCATAATGAATGTACTCGTTTTACACTTAAGATAGGATAAGTTTGTTTAACAAACGCTGCAGTTTAATATGAAAAAGAGAAGGTCATAAAATCACTATAAACAATAATTGGAATAATAAATATTAATAATGCCGTGCCCAAATAAATCTCACGAACACTGTTTTTTAAAAATCATATGGGGTTCGTATTACAAAAAAGAAAAAGCTTTCCGCACAATATATTGCCATAATTAAGGCTACTATGTACAATTTCATAAAATAATCATTTCAATTTAATTTATGTATAATTACTAATTTTCTCCCAAAAGCTTTTCTAAATTGATTCGAACTATAAAATACAGGGTGTGTCAACTTCTAACTTCCGTACATTTAATTCTGAAACGGTTAACTTTAGCAAAAAATGATCTCGTACAAACCCCAAGTTAATTTTGGCTAGGAATCGCGTCGTGGCTACAGATTTAACATAACTTTCTCATCTAGCCTGGAAATGACACTAACTTGGTTATTTTAAATGAGTAACCCATATTTTTTTTGTAAAATTCGCTTCTAGAGCATGTTTTGTGGAAATTTGACTGAATGGAAAATTTTGATAGGTTCGGCCATTTCTGAGTTATGCCTGACGGAAGAAGCGTGAGGTGGTATGCTTTTTGTAACAAGATAGCCATCCCCATTTATTTCGAAAACGATTAACTTCAGTAGAAAATGGTCTTATACAAATCCCACGTCAATTTTGGCTAGGAATCGCGTGGTGGTAACAGATTTAACATAACTTTCTCATCAAGCCGGGAAATGACACTAACTTTATTATTTTAAATGAGTAACCCGTATTTTTATTGTAAAATTCGATTCTAGAGCATGTTTTGTGGAAATTGACCGTTACGCTTGACGGAAGAAGCGTGAGAGGCTTTTTATAATAAATACTTTTGTAACAGAACTTAACAAAAACTTAACTGTACATTAAACAAACGTATATTATAGATACTAATATCAACAACCAACATAATGAAACAAACAGGAGTTTGTTCTTAAAAAAAAGAAATTTGCAAATGTAAAATTTCATACGTCTTTTGTTCTATACTAAGCTAAAACGCACAAAGAACAGACGTCAGATATTTATTGTTGATCACAACCATTGTTGTTTTTTGTGTGTGAAAAATGGGAGAGGTGTCCTGACTCTTCGTCATCCCTGAAGCTCTTCCAATAATTGCCAAATTACAGGGCTTGGCCTGGCAAATCGTTTCTAGCTTAAGGTAGTATTACTATTACTAAGAAGAAATTATGTTTTTTTTGCATAGCAAATGAAAGTATCTGATAAAAACAGAAATCGGCCAAAGAAAGCTTATTTGTTAGAACAGAAAATGAGGAGCGTGGCGTCCTTCGACATTTTTGTTCGGTGTTTTTATCCATTCCAGGGTCGATAGCGTAAAAGCAACCTGAACGATCCTCGTGTAACAGCTTAAACAAACAATTACACGTTTTACAATTAATCCTGTCGACAAATGACGGGTCTGTACGTTTATTTAATAAGCTGCTTGAGTTAATGACATAACACGGGCGACGGACAATTCCCCCAAGACATTTTCCCGGTGGAATGAACGGTTTGAATAAAAAGGTAAAATTATTTAGGGATTATTTCCTCCTACATATAATTATTATATATAATTAGCCCACTTTCATTTTTCTCAGTGTGAAAGCAATGTTTGTTCTGTAGTTAAGAGATATTGGCATTTTAGACTTACATCAGTCAGAATTACGAAATATGATCATAACTGGACGGCCATGATGTTACTGACAATTGATTAATGGCTAGCAGCATTTATATTTGATTTGGGATACAAATAAACTCTTAAATACAAGGATTTGCATAACCTTCTAGTAAAACACTAACTGGCTGGAAAAATGTCAAAACATTTTTACATTACATTTCACTTAATTTTATAGGATAGAGACGAAATTATAGAATAAGCTGGGAAAAATCTCAAAATAAAATTTCATATTTAATTTTATAAGCTAGGGGAATCAATTATAGGATAAGTCTGGAAAAATCTCAAAGTGAAATTGTAATTTCATTTTACAGGCTATGTGACTCAATTATAGGATAAGCC
>NW_019393235.1:0-3180 GCF_000648675.2 Cimex lectularius
TGGCCAAAGACTTCACAGGTGTCACGCGCTGTTACAACTGCCAGAGGTATGGCCATGTAGCAAGTGCGTGCCCTAAGAAAGAGCCGGTTTGCGGATTATGCGCGGGTCCCCATGACACTCGGAAATGTGAAGGCGAGCCGGTAAAATGCGTCAACTGCTCACGGATGGGTCGTAGGAGCGCTCATCAAGTAGGGACTAGAGAGTGCGAAGCACACGCCTGGGCCTTAACTCGAGCAAGATGCGCCACGAATTATGGCGATGAAAACGAAATTGGTGCAGCCAACATAGACCGGGCAGATGCAGGGAAACAGCCCAAGGAGCAAGTCGAAGGGAGCACCTGCGAAATGGAAGCAGATGGTCTTGAAGGTAGTTCTCACCCAACGATGGCATGACGGGTCGGAACAATACATCAACTGCCAGACTGAGAATCGCCCAATTAAACTGCCACGGATCTCAGACAGTCCTCTGCGAGGCCAGAGTCCTCGCCCAGCAGCAAGGAGTAAACATCATACTCGCTCAAGAGCCATGGCAACGCGGAATCGACAGGGCCATGGGTCTGACTACAAGAGTAGTTAGATGCCGTGATACCACGCGGATAAGGGCGGCGATATACATCCTGGACAGTGGGATAAAAGCCATTGCCCTGGAGCTGTCTAGCCCGGACCTGGCCTGCTGCTTGATCGAATGGGCGAACACAGAAATCGTAATTGCCTCTGTGTACTGCGACAGGCTCCGAGATATCCAGGAGGATGTCACCCATATCCGGCGCTTGTTGGACCAACACAGAGGCAGGATGGTACTAATAGGCGGCGATTTCAATAGTCACCACACAGCTTGGGGCGACAGGCGCGTTGACAGGCGTGGCGAGACCATCGCAAACCTAATAGAAGACGCCGGCCTCATACTACTAAACGCCGAAGACTCGCCCCCTACATACAGTGCGACTCAAGGAGAATCGGCCGTCGACCTGGTCATGGTGGAGCCATCACTATACCGTAACGTCGACCGGTTCGAAATCAACATCGGGGCCACGACAAGTGACCACGCCTGGGTCAGAATGGATATAAGACCGAGAGATTCGGCAACATCGCTCGCCAAAAAACGTATCCCGCGTATACGCCTAGACCGCGTTGACCTGAACGACTTGACAACCGTAGTCTGTGGCGACTTAGCTCAAGAGGCGGACTCCCTTTTATGGCCGACTGATAGCACCGAGGAAATCGACAATAAAGTAGCCATCCTCACTACCGCGTTAACAGAAGGACCGACCAAAGTGTGCCGTGAGAGACACGAACGCTCAGGACCGGCGTGGTGGACTAAGGAGGTCGCGGACCGCAAGGCATTAGCCCAACGCTTTAGGCGACTATCACAACGCCTCCCGGACTCGCCTGAACGAGATGCCCTCAGGATCGAGTACCTAAATGCCAAAAAAGCCTTTCGAACGGAGCTGAGGCGGTCCAAGAGGAAAACATGGAGGCAGTTTGTGGAAGACCAAGATAAAGTAGATAGATGGGGCCTGCACTGTAAGGTAGCCCGCGGAAAAATTACCAGCAGACTCGCCGCGGAACCGTTCGGCCGAGGCCAACTAGGCCTGCGAGCCGCCGGCTTAGCCCTGCTCGAGGAGGCATTCCCGGCAGACGAATTAGCTGAGGATAAGACGGAGCACACCGCCGTCAGAAGGCGAGCGGAGGCCATCACTGGAGACGGCACAACAACGCCTTGGACCATGGAAGAAGTGATCAGCGCCATCGGTAAGCTTAGGACAGGCCGTGCGCCTGGAGAAGATCGAGTTGAAGCAGCCGTGGTCAAGAAGTGTAAAGATACTGTAACACCCTACCTTCACCAGTTAGCCGTGGACTGCCTCAGGGCGGGATACTTCCCGACAAGGTGGAAAGAAGCACGGGCCTGCGCCTTCTTGAAAACTGGTAGACCCGCTAGGCAGCCGACATCCTACAGAATAATCTCCCTCCTCCCAGTCCTAGGGAAGGTACTAGAACATCTCATCCTGGGAAGACTCCGGGTAGCGATCGACCCCTGGCTCCACGCAGGGCAGTTTGGCGCCATGCCCGGTCGCAGCACAACACACGCGATCCGTTCAATCATTGACTACGTGTCAGCGGCTCCGACAAAATACGCGATCGGAATCTTCTTCGACGTGAGAAAAGCTTTCGACCGGATGTGGTGGCCCGCCGTTTTGGATGCACTGACCAACCGACAAGTCGAGAAGGATCTGTGCGTCCTAACAGCTAATTATCTGAGCGGCCGACAAATAACACTACCAGAATATGGCACTGAATGCACCAGGGAGGTACGGATGGGGATACCCCAAGGATCCGTGCTTGGCCCGTACCTGTGGTCCGTGCTGTTTGATGGGGCCCTCAGAGAGCTGGAGAATGCCGGAATAACTGCGATCGCCTACGTGGACGATCTTGTTGCTGTGGTCCAGGCGGACACCAAGGCGGCTCTCGAGATCTTGGGAGAGACTGCGGTGATGGTGTTGAGTAGATGGTGCGAGAAGGTCCGACTGCAGCTTGCCCCCGAAAAAACGTACCAGATGCTATTAAAAGGCACCCTTAACATGCGTTCCCCTCCAACCATCAGAATTAGCGGCCGTACTATTAGATCTCCAGAAACCATAATGTATTTGGGGGTGAAAATGACGGCAGGCCTGCGATTTGGTGCAAACGCCAGCTACGTAAAGGAAAAGATGCCGGCCCGAATTGCGGCCATTAGAGCTCTGTGCGGTGCTACATGGGGCATCAGCCATAAAACTAGGCAGACGTACTACACTGCGTTGTGCCAGTCTGTCCTTCTTTACGCTGCCCCCGTGTGGACAAGAGTGCTGCGGGAGACTGATTGGGCGAAACTTCGTAGTGCACAGCGAGCGGCACTACTAACGGTCACACAGGCCTACCGCACAGTGTCGACGGAAGCCCTGTGCGTAATAGCCGGACAACCCCCGATGGACTTGAAGGCAAAGGCGGTGTGCGCAATATGGGAACTGGACAATGGGTACCAGCCCTGCGCCCCCGTGCAAACAAAAGAAGAAATTGACCCTTGGATAAAAGCAGAATGGCAGCGCAGATGGGATGCGTCACCGAAGGGGAGGCATACGTACCGGCTGCTGAGGAGCATCGAGAACCGCCTGTCTATGACCCACCTGACGCCAGACCACTATAC
>NW_019393236.1:0-3172 GCF_000648675.2 Cimex lectularius
AATGAATGTTGCCAGAGTTGAAGTACTTGAAAAGAGATTATAGATTAGCCAAGTCGGGATAATCCTACCTTGGATTAATATATTTCTTAATCCAATATCCGCACTAATCCTTGCCTTACAAAGGGTAAAAGGAAAGAATGTTGCCAGAGTTGAAGTTCTTAATAGAGATTATAGATTGACCAAGCCTTGGGATAATCCCACCTTGGATTAATATATTTCTTAATCCAATATCCGCACTAATCCTTGCCTTCCAAAGGGTAAAAGGAATGAATGTTGGCAGAGTTGAATCTCTTGAGGAGAGATTACAGATTGGCCAAGCCTTGGGATAATCCCACCTTGGATTAATATATTTCTTAATCCAATATTCACTCTAATCCTTGTCATCCAAAGTATAAAAGAAATGAACTTGAAGTAACGAGAATTGAACTTGATGAAGTACTGTGGAAGCAGATTTAAATATTCTGGATTAATAGGATTAATCTAAGGTGGGATTATCCAATGGCGTAGGTACCTTCCGTCTTCATGTCTAGAATCTTCATTCCAAGCCAAATTTTGAACAACCTTAAGTCAAAGATTATCCCTGATTCTAGATTATTACAATTATTTTATTGTTTTGGTATTTTAGGTTTGACGAAAGCGACATGCGACATGAAGGACCTGAAGCACGTGACCGCGATGGCCGACTACGCCCTTCGGATCAAGGAACAGCTCAGCTACGTCAACCAGCATTCTTTCAACAACTTCCGCATTCGGATCGGTAGATGTTTTCGGCTGTTTTAGTTGTTGTTGTTGTTGTTTTCTAAAGGTGCCTGTTTGCCAGGGATCAACATCGGGCCCGTCGTGGCCGGGGTCATCGGTTCGAGGAAGCCTCAGTTCGACATCTGGAGCAACGCGGTGAACGTGGCGAGCAGGATGGACTCGACGGGGATAGTCGACAAGATCCAGGTGACCCAGGAGGTGTACACGATACTTGCGGCGAGGGGGTACCCGCTCACCTGCAGGGGGACGATACAGGTCAAAGGGAAAGGAGACATGGTCACCTACTTCCTCGAGGGTGGAGCTGCCAATTAACCTCAACATCATCATTAGGACTTTGTTAAAAAACAAAACCTATATTGTCGCGATGACCTTCGAACCCCAACCCCGATGACCCTTGTATCCTCCTCGGCAATATCAGGTTGTGACTGTAAATAACCCTTGGTCAAATTTTTCAACAAAAAAAATCTACTGTCAATTTTAGCCGTTCGGCTTAGCGTTTCGAATTTTACTATAAACGCTTTCATCAGGGTAATAAAAATTTTGTTGGATTTCTTTTTGGGCTGTGACGGTTGAAACGGATTATTGGACCAATTCCACAGAGGAAATGAAGTACGCCGTGTTGAAAACGGATTTTTTTCTATTACACAAATTGGCATCGGGACGGGAGAGAAGCTGGCTGGAATTCTGGAAAAAAGAACGCAACTCCTCATGATTTCATCCAATATTGGTCGGCCTGGTTGAAAAAATTTGGATCAATCTCAAGGATACCTGGAGGTTTTTTCCCAAACATGAACAACAATCACACCCTTCATGGACTCAGTCTAAAAATTCATTACGGTTTCGTCCAATATTGGTCAGATCGTGTAAAATTATTTTGGCCACCGTCATGTTTCCTGTCGTTGTACCCAAAACGCTCCTCACCACAAATTCTGTATTATTGAGACCACTATTGGAAAAATATTTTGGGTCAAATCAAGTTTACCTGGCATTTTTCCAAAAACATTACCATCACTTTTCACCCTTTGCGGATTGTCTGTCCACAAATTCCTTATTTTCTCCCAATATTTGGTTGGATTTGGCACTGCCTGTCCACAATTTCTCACGGCACTTTATGTTTACAATTTTTCATGATTTCATTGAATATCCGGTCGTATTTTATACTATCAGTCCACAAATCGTTACGATTGCATCCAATATTCGGTCGGATTTTGTACTGTCTGTCCACAAATCTTTACTATTGCATCCAATATTTCGACGGGTTTGGGAACTTTATATTCAAAATCCCTTATTATTTTATTAATATTTGGACTGATTTTGTTCTGGTAGTACAAATGTTTGATTGCATTAGGAATCGTCTCCACAAATCTATTTATTATTTGTGCCGGTTTGGGAACTTTCCGTTCAAGATCCTTTATTTTTTCATCCAATATTTGGTCGAATTTTGTACGGCCTGTCTACAATTTCTCATGATTTCATCCAACATTTAGGCGGATTTGGTACTGCCAGCCTACAATTTCTCATGATTTCATTCAATATTTGGTGAGATTTTTGAACTGTCTGTCCACAATTTCTCTTGGTTTTATACAATATTCGGTCGCATTTGGTACAGTATGTTTACAATTTCTCATGGTTTTATCCAATATTGGTCGCACTGTACATCGTATGTCCATAATTTCTCATGGTTTTATCCAATATTCGGTCGGATTTGGTACTGTATGTTTACAATTTCTCATGATTTCATCCAATATTTGGTAAGACTTTTTAACAGTCTGTCCTCAATTTCTGACGGTGTTATCCAATATTGGTCGCACTGTGCATTGTGTGTCCATAATTTCTCATGGTTTTTTCTAATATTCGGGCGGATTTGGCACTGTCTGTTTAAAATTTCTCATGAGTTCATCCAATATTTCGTCAGATTTGGTATGTTGGGTACGTGTACAATTTCTCATGCTGCCATCAAATATTTGGTCAGACTTTTTAACTGTCTGTCCACAATTTCTCATGGTTTTATTCAACATTGGTCGCACTGTGCATTGTGTGTCCATAATTTCTCATGATTTCATCCAACATTCGGCCGGATTTGGTACTGTATGTTTACAATATCTCAGGATTTCATCCAATATTTGGTCAGACTTTTTAACTGTCTGTCCACAATTTCTCATGGTGTTATGCAATATTGGTCGCACTGTGCATTGTGTTTCCATAATTTCTCATGGTTTTATCCAACATTCGGACGGAATTGGTATTGTACGTTTACAATTTCTCATGATTTCATCCAATATTTGGTGAGATTTTTGAACTGTCTCCACAATTTCTCTTGGTTTTATCCAATATTCGGTCGGATTTGGTACTGTATGTTTACAATTTCTCATGATTTCATCCAATATTTGGTAAGACTTTTTAACAGTCTGTC
>NW_019393237.1:0-3259 GCF_000648675.2 Cimex lectularius
TTTTTCCGGATAACCCCCAATTTGAACACACAAGTCCGTACCATAGCTAATATGCAAGATCATAAGGCCAATAAAAAAAAAAAAAAAAAAAGTGGATAGATAGGTAAAGAGAAATAGCAACGCGAAGAGCTAGATATGTGGATGGGTAGATATGTAGGTGGATAGATAGATGAATAGGTAAATATATGGATATATAAATGGATATGTGTATAGATAGATAAATAGGTAGACACACACACACACACACACACACACACACACACACTCACTCACTCACTCCCACTCACACGAAATTTATTAAATCGTTTTCAGAAAATTGATAATATTATTTTGAACTTCTAATTATTCCAAATGCTACTTAATCGTTTTGCTAATTTTTGATAACAATAGGTTTTGGATAATCTCTTTATTAATCATAATTTGACTATAATAAACCACAACTACTCGTTAATTGCAGAGGATGGAGGATAATTGTTTAAAGAAACACTTTCAGGGTATTTTTTTTTTAAATGGCAAAAAGGAGGGAAAATTCGAAAGGTTGGGTTGAGATGGGAAGTTGGTGTCCGAGTGGATCGAAGTCACTTTAGCTCAAGTGGTAGAGCAGCGGTGTATTTAGCCGAAGGTCGTGGGTTCGAATCTCGCTCGTGACAGTGAATTTTTTATATCAATCAATACCTTATATAAAGATTAATTCATTGAAAGATGTTATTTGGTCAATTATTGTTTTTGTGGTTAGAGGAGGCAGTTTTAAGTAATACGTTAGAAATGTCTGTGATTTAAGTGTTGCGACAATAAGTGCACTATCTTTTTTTTTTACGCCTAATAGTATCCAAGTTATCAAGCCGTTGATTGTAATAATAATTTTTCAAGATACCTACCTTTTCGGAAAACCGTATCATCAGGCCATTGACTAAATTCAGCTAGAAAAACAATATTAAAATAGGAAACAAATTTTCTCACTTGGGTAACATTCCCCGGTTGATTTCAACCATCTTTCCCACGCGATCTGCCGCCCTTTCTAGCACAGTACACTTTTCCCCTTTAATTACCAGAAATGGGTCATACTTTTTATATAACCGTCTCATCTTTACGCCTTGCGGTCCTCTCGTTATACATAAAATGCTAATCAAGAGTCTGGAAGGGAAATCAATTTCAATATTATCCCACTTGTATTGGATAACAAGCTGTATTTTTATAAAATAAGATATCAGCCTCTCATAAACAATTGTCTGACTCGTAACCATTTTCTTTAGCCTCAGTAACACTATCCATGGGAATAGCATAAAAAATGCACTAAGCGTAACACTATCAAAAGAGATCTGTACCTAAAGAAAACCCTATTTTGGCCGAGTTATTGGATATGAAACTTTATTTTCCAGGCAAAGCGCCTTAACGACGTAAATTATTCCATTGTCTTTGTAGAGTTTAGCGGTTGAGGTTTAGATAAGCGTCATTATTTCTACACATCAGGGTTTCGTACAAAATTGAAACATTATCTCGGTTATTTATAATTAAAATTTCAAGTAAAACTTTTTAAAAGACTGAAATAGTCAAAGGTTGTTTCTGCGTGTCTGTCTGTTTCACTCCTTCTCTCTCTCTGCTCTGTTCTCTTTGTTTCATATTGCTTTCAATCGAATCAAATGCTTTCAATCAATCGATTTTTTTTCGTTAGCCACCCTCTTACCTTTTACAAAATGTAGGTCCCAAATCCAGAATTTATTTTTTGTTGGATTTACAAAAGCAAAATTATTGGACAAAAATCCTCATTTCCTTTCTCCTCTCTCTCTTTTTTTTTGTTTGTTTTTTGTTTCTCCTTCTCGTATTCTCTCTCATTTTCTTCCTCTCCATCTTTGTTTCTCCTTCTCTTATTCACTCTCCTTTTCTTCTTCTTCTTCTTCTCTCTCTCTCTCTCTCTTTTTCTTTGTTTGTTTGTTTGTTTCTCGGAACAGTTCAGTTCGAGCAGTCATTGCGGCAACATGTCTTCCAAATGCTCCACATGTTTACAAGGCTTTGCCAACAATGCCTACCGATTAAAGTGCGAAAAATGTATTTCGGTACACCATATTAAATGCGTCAACATTACAAAGGAAGATTACATGTTTATGAAACAAGAAGAAACCGTATGGAGATGCGAACCTTGCAATCAAGAAATAAGACGATCTCGGAGATTCGACAAGGCGATTACATCAAACGACACTTCCGAAATTATTAAGGAAATCAGAAACATGCGTAGTGAATTTCACGAAATGCGTAAGCAGTTTACTGAATCTTTGAATCATTATTCCGAAATGTGTGCTAAAAACTCTGAAATTATTGAACAAAATTCCAAACATATCGAATCGATCTTAAATAATATCAGTGATATGATGGTATTAGTTAATAAAAACACAAAGAGAATTGCTGATATCGAGGCAAAAAACAATGAAATTGAACAAAATACATTAATTAATAATCTAGAATTGCACGGAGTGCCTTTTTCAAAAAATGAAAATGTGTTAGAAACAACTTTAAATATATTTAAATATATAGGAGTTGAGATTGACCCAATGCGAATAAACAACTGTTACAGGTTAAAAGGGAATCCACATACGAACAATCCAGGCATAATTTTAGTTTCACTACTAAGAAAAATTGATAAAGATATAATTATGGATAAAGTGAAAAGAGAACGGCTAATACTGACTTCATCCAAAATTGGTATAAAATGTGAAGTAGAGCAGAGAATCTTTATAAACAATAATCTCACCTATACTAACCGTAAACTGTTAAGAGATGCGAAAATCATCAAAAAAGATAAAAATTACAAGTTCTTATGGTTTAATAAAAATATGAAACTGTGCATTAGAAAAGAAAGTGACAGTGATGTAATAACTATTAGGACAAATAATGATTTAATCGCCCTGAAATAAATATTAGTCTTTTTATTATGAAACAAAAATATATATTCACACTCACATTAACACGCAGAATGATAAATTTACACATAACTAATGCCACAAAAATTTCACAACAAAATAAACTAATAATCTGTATTTCATTTGAAAATTCATGTTTAATTTGTACTAACACAGCTTCGATTTTTGGCACGATAAATAAAGTAAATAAAGTTTTGTCTGATCATTGTTATTGCTGGAATATCAATACCATCAAAAGTAGAATTGTTGTTGATCTTCACTGGTTTATTTTTATAAATGCATGCTCAATGTATATTTCGCTTTTGTTTTGATATTACACTACCAGATTTGTGGATTGTTAACGT
>NW_019393238.1:0-3159 GCF_000648675.2 Cimex lectularius
AAAAAAAACGCTTATTAAAATTTTTAATACTCAGAGATTGTTTAGGCTACCTTAGAAAAATTGAAAAATATAACTAATCTTGTCAGCTTCCGTCAGACTCAGAGGCTTTCTGTATTGTTACAGTCTGTAGAAGGATTGACTTTAGAATGAAATGAGGGTCCTTGTCTTTTATTTGAGATGGACCCTGTGTGTCCTGTAAACGCAGATGTCCCCTAAACAGAGTTCTTTATAGTTGGTTTCATTAAAATTTAGCCTTTTACAAACGTCACTCGTAATCGGTAAAGTTGCGCTCAACTTTCACGGGTCGTGCGGGCTTGGAACGCCGGAAATTTACTCATTTTTCATTTTTTTTATTCCCTGCGCCCTTTTTTTTCACCGCGGGCCGGATTAACGGCGCCCGCCGAAGGGCCCGGATTAGTAACAGTGAAGTGTCATCTCTGAGAATTTTAAAAGCATTCCGTAGACCGGTCCTCCTCCATTTCTTCGACCTTTCTCACTAAAATCAAATCTATTCTTCTTCCGAGACGAAATCGAACCCGTTCCGTCGGCCCCGATATTCTTAAACATCGAACACATTCAGACCTTCTGTTGAAGTTGTGTTTACAATCGCAACCAAAAAATGTTTTTTTTTTTTGTGAACAAAGAACTATTGCTTGCTATTTTTTGATACAATATGAAACTTTTATCATATTGATTAGTTTTCTTATTTTTTAAAATAAAAGTTAACCTGTTTAAGTCCAAATTTACTTGATAATTTATAACTACGCTAACTTTACTCTATAATTTATATATTATTTGGTTGTTATCAGGGATGTGGTCAAAGAAAGTATTTTTAATTATAAATCTTCGCCTAGCTTTCGGAACATTGTTGTACCTCCTTCAGGGCTCTACAAAAGGATAAATTATACATTTTAATTTTGGCCAATTTAACATCAAATATATATATAAGAACANGAAGAAAAAAAAGTGAAAAGGTTTTCAGTGTTAACATGAAAATAAAAGACTAAGTTTTTATATTTCTTATTAAAAATCAGCAAGAAAAAAATGTGCGTCTTGTTCTTTGTCCAAAATTAAAATGTCTAATATATCCTTTTATAGGGCCCTAAAGAAGGACTAAAAATGACTAGACTAGTTTTATGTAATATTTACTGTCTGTGATATAAAACTAGCCAATCATTTCATAGTTGGAAATGTGAAGAAAAAAAGTGAAAAGGTTTTCAGAGTTAACATGAAAATAAAAGACTAAGTTGATATACTTCTGACTACAAATCTTTAAAAAAAATGTGTCTTGTTCTTATTTGTATTTGGTGTTAAAACTGGCTGTAATTAAAATGTATATGTTCTGTTTTGAACTTGAAGAAGATACAATAATGTTCTGAAAGCTAGGCAAACATTTAAAATTTAAAAAAAATTCTTTGACCACACCCCTGGTAACAACCAAGAGAACATGCATAAATTGGTCAATAAATCTACAAAAACGTTGATAATTTATATTGTTCAAATAAAATTACTTAACTACTGAACGGATACTGTATTTGTATGTATTATTTTAAATACATAAATAAAAATTTGTGTAGGATTATTAAGTGGTGTTTTTCTTTTTGATCTACTGCATAATTAAGATTTTAAAAGTTTTCTTATTGGGCCGCTAATGTTTTTTTTAACTTATGTGGCAATTTGCGAGGTACTTTTAATCGAAATTTTTTGGCTTTTCCTTTTCTTGAAACGAGCCCACATTCCAAATAACACGTTTTTTTGACATTCTACCGGAAACGCAACACGTTGAAAATAAAACGTTCATGAAATCAAGCTCATTAAATTATATAGAAAATGCCTTTTGATAATTTAAACCGCTCTATAAATTGATATTGAAATTTTTCGTTGAACTGACACGTTTATATTCTCAATTTGATGCAATCACCTATTATTATTCGTATATAACAAATAATATTGGTGCTATTAGGTTTATCTGATTTTGACGTCGACTCCCTCCCTCTTACCTAGGTTAAAAGGAAAATTGAAGCACAGATTTAAGAAATAACGAATTAAGTATGGCGTTCTTCATTTACCAAAAGGAGAAATACTCCGTCCGGATTTTATAATAGCTTTGATTATAATGCTCCGGTTTCCTTCCCCTGGTATTATATTAATAACCGCCGGCCTATTATATATAAATGTTGTCCGAAGATTTTCAATCTAATTTTTCCTGACCAACGGCCAATATTTTTTTATCATTAAACTTTAATGTATACTCATTTTACTTAGGGGTTTCGATATTAATAACAAAGCAATCATCCCGTATAAATATCGGTTCGCTAGCTTTTACCACTTTCTCATTTTCGACAAACGATATGGACGATTTTACTGTCTGTAATTAAGAGCTGTAAAAATTAGATTGATTTGGGGAGCAAAAGGACAACTTAAGTGAGTGTAATTTCAAATCGACGTGCATATTTACGAAAAACACTTATATTTTAAAGACCCTGGTTCATTCCCATAAGAAAATAAAGAAAAAAATAATTTATTGAGAAAAATCATAAGTTGCAATATTCATTAATTTGATCGTTAACGATCAGCTTGGTCCGCCTGTCCTCGCTGGGCTGGCCTATCAGACGCATTTCGGCTTTTCTTCAGTGTCGCATTTCATGTAAAAAGACACGATTGTCAAAATCACTGTCCAATCACTGAAAATGGCGTAGTGATGAAAAGCGAATGACAGACCAAATGGTGGCTAACGACCAAATTAACTTTTATTGCTCACTGCTTCCGACTGAACTAAAGAAAAGTTTGTTATGTTCAATCTTTTTAATACCGTATGGAAAACAGATAAATGAAGGTCTTAGGACGTTTAAGCATATAAACAGGACATTTTGTAACCTTTCCTCTTGAACTTTGAGGGGGTGATAAACCTGAAGTTTGATCATTTTGGCCTGCATGTTCTCACTGTGCTGGTCTATCATTTTGCAGTCATCAATGTTAAGTCGAGTTTCATGTAGAAGAATACGATTGACAAAATAGCAGACTGTCCAATCACTGAAAATGGCGTAGTGCCGAAAAGCGATTGACAGACCAAATGGTGGGTATATATATAATGCAGGGTGGGCGACCAAGACCCGAGGGGTTAAATGCCTGGGTAGACTCGTACCCCATCCCTAAAAG
>NW_019393239.1:0-1473 GCF_000648675.2 Cimex lectularius
GAAGTTCGCTTGCAGCCATCTCAGGACGATGGGTATGCCTGGTCCGTTACCGACAGATCAGCCCACCTCTTACAGGGAAGTCTGAGCAATGGGTCGGTGGGACAGTATGACGCTATATGTGCGGAGCTGGGCGTATCGATCGAAGCGGTGCGTCCCGGAGTTCTCATCAATGATGGACCAACGTACCTCGGTGAAGATGACGTAAGTCCACTCGACCCTGGGGTCGGTGTTGCTGCGCATCACCACGTCTTTGTCGTGATCTGATTTCAAACATGGCCATAGGAGCCTTCTATTGATGACGAGTCTTTCACTGCCGTCATCCAGCGACTAAGCCTCGAGAACGAGAAGCTCAAAAGCGAGATTGGTCGTCTTCAGCGCCATGCGGAAACCAAGTCTCATACATGTAGCCGTTGGGAAGCGAAATGCCGGAAGTTAGAACAGGATGGTGCGCAGCAAGAACGCTCTATAGCTACCCTGCAAGAGGGACTACGTTTCGCAAGGGACGATATCTCGCAGGCGACCCGGCTTCTACAGCGACACCAATCTCGAAATGAAACCTCGTGAGGCACCGGCTCTGGGGCAGTCCCTTTGTGCCGATAGCCTTACAGCGTACCGTGGACGCCGGGGGGGGGACACGAGATATCTGATCAAGTAGCGAAGGCGGTCTCAGAATCCTACCGATGGCGATTGAAATGCCTGTGTATATATCCAAATTCTACGATGGTGGATGCATAAGGCAGATAACGCGAGCAGACTCATCCTACGCTTTCGATAATGTAAAACAAAGTACTTCGTATCGATTAACCCGGTCACGGCCAGCCTCGCGGTTTCAAAGACTATCGTATTGGATTCCGTCCGCATTGAGCCGCCTGATTTCAAGCCGCACTTCCTTGTTAGCGGCGGTTGCCAGCCATCTCAGGCCCCCAACCGCCCGCGAGGCGAGAAATGGATCCTGGAGCCAAGTTCAGGAAAGTGCGTTGGTGACCTGAAGGGGCGCAGGAATTTACCTTGAGCAATTCATCCAGGGGCTTCTTTCTCAGGTCCTGGAGAAAAGACTTGATCTCCGGTCCCCAGGAATGAGGTTCTTTCCATTTCTCCATCGTGGCCGCGACACGATCCATAAGTTGCTTGATAATCACGGCAAGAGCGGTTAGCTTGAGCGTGTCAGCGTGCATATCCTCGTTTGGAATTCGGCAGCTCTCTTCCACGCCCACTGAATGACTAGGGTCAGTCCACCAGCCAACCGCGTGAGTGTCGGGCAACATACCAATCTTCACATTACCGTCCTCCGTCAGCATGATGGTATTCGGGCTCAAGACGGCCAGCACGAGCCCCTGATCCTGAAGAAATTGAATACCCTCCAGCACCTGCCAACACTGTGAGCAGCTGCACAGGGGATGCTGGTAAATGACCTACCGGCCGAATGATCTGGGCGATGTCCGAATCGGACAGGCGGAGATCGATATTCAGGAG
>NW_019393239.1:1626-3128 GCF_000648675.2 Cimex lectularius
GCGTCGTCGCGACACGGGCTCATCTTCGCCCCAGGCCTCGGGACTATTCGCCGGTGTCGGGACCATGGGGTCTTCCATTGGACCGGCCCCGAAATCACCCACGGACGGGGTGCTGAAGCCTTCGTGGTCGGCCAGCCAGAAGAAGTGTTGCCAGAGCCTCGTCCGATCCACTGAAGCAGTCATGTCAGGTACCACTGCTGCAGCCTCCTGTGCCCGGTGATCACGAGGCTGGCAGCGGGCGGTCCCCGTCATCTCCAGGCCGTATTGAAAGCTAAAGCGCCACAGCTCGCGCAGCCCTTGCCGTACTACGCCCCTACCTTGGCCCAGGGGAAGACGTCCGATCATGCGGTACTGGCCACTCAGCCTCTCATCGATGGACATCTTGGTCTTCGGATTGTTGATCTGGAGCAACGTTCGCATAACCTTGCGGGCAACAGCCAAATACCGCAAGTCGGAAAAGAAAGTCTGCAGGGTGGGAATCGGAACACCGATGGTTTGCAGTCGGTTCCAGGCGGCATTTCGCTTCGTGCCGTCTTGAATAGATGGGAAGAGAGTCCCGTCATTCATCCTTTTCTCCAGAAAGTGCAGGTCATAGTTCGATACCTTCGGAGCACGGGACTGCAGCATCTGAACGCTCGCGGCGTCCGCTTCTGCCGCAAGCTCCATATCATCTCCGAAGATCCTGGTAACGAATGTGTGTCGTATATACTCGAGGTAGGACAGTACTTCCTGGTAGCAATATTGTCAGCTGCCGGGCTGGCCCCGCTTCATATGACGAGTAGATCGCCTACCTCGTCACATCTTAGGGATACCAGGGTGTGGAGGACACCGATCTGCATCCCGGCCCACAGCCCGGGAATCGGAAGCAGGGCATCGAAAGCCTGTGGGAAGCTCCCGTGGCGGAAGAATGCTCGCAGGTATTTGTGTTTCTTGGTGGCCGGATTATTCTGCAGGATCACCCACCACTTGTTGGCTGCGTCTCGATCGGCCGGCTGGTCGAGTTCGCCTTCGTACAGCCGAAGCTTTTGATAAATTAGCCCGTCGGGCGGCTGTCGTTCGTTCCGAAACTGTTCTTGCAGAGACCGGACTAGGCGGGCGCCGAGTCGGCGCCGTCCGAGCTGATCCCCATCGGTCTCCCCGTTTTCCGGTCCTGGTCCTGGACATGGTCAGCAGCGGCATACAGGGAGTGAGGGAGCCTTGGGTGTAGCTGCCCACCTTGGTCCTCTACGTACACATCCACCACCCACCAGCGGTTCTGCGGGCTGAGCCACTTCCGCGCTGCCGAGATGAGGCTCTCATGGTTCATTGCACGAAGGACGGTGTCCAACGGTACGACCAGTTCCGGCAAGCGCCCATTTCCGGTCTCGCTGAATCGAATGCGGTGACCCCAGTCCGCAGCATTGACCAGCACCGGCACATGGTAGTCTCGATTGACACGAAGGCAGCCCTGGATTTCTAAGATACGCTCCAATCGAATGGAGTTACGGCCATCGTTGATAAGA
>NW_019393240.1:0-3124 GCF_000648675.2 Cimex lectularius
CGCACCAAGCTAGAAAGAGCAATCGAAGAATAGTATACTATTTTTCGGGACTTCCGCTTGGAAAGATAGTGTAAGGAAAGAGCAGTCAGAGGCTAGGGCACTACTTTGCGGGACTCCAGCTTCGAGATGATGGTTTAAGGAAAGAGCAGTCAAAGGCTATGGCACCACTTTGCGGGACTCCAGCTTCGAGATGATGGTTTAAAGAAAGAGTCCTTATCTGGCGCCACGTGGGGAGCCTCGTACAAAACGACACAAGTCTACTGCGAGTCTGTAATACTGTACGCGGCGCCGGCTTGGACTCGTGAGTTAAGGGTGAACGACTGGGCCGTGCTTGAGCAAGCCCAACGCGCAGCTCTGCTCACTGTTACCCAGGTATACAGGACGGTATCACGGTAGCTGTACAAGTTATTTCTGGCCGACCGCCTATCGACCTGAAAGCAAAAGCTCTTTGCGCTGTGGAAATAAAGAATGGACGCCCACCTTGCATCCCAGCCACGAGAGCGGAAGAGGTAGATGAGTGGATGGTGAGGGAATGGCAGCTGAGATGGGATGGCTCTTCTAAGGGTCGTCACACTTATCGGCTCTTGCCTAACATAGAAAGCCGACTAAAAATGAAGCATCTAGACGTCCCAGCTAGTGACAGGACGTGGAGACTTTGCCGCGAAGCTCTATTCCTTCAGACTCAAACCTAGCCCCATGTGTTAATGTGGAGAAGAAGAAACGGCGGAACATGTCTTGCTCAGTTGTGAAATCCACATCGTTCCTCGTGTACGCTGGCTCTTCGAGATAAATGAGCAGGCGGCGACCACGGCTGCCTTAAGAACAGCGATCAGCACTTTGGCGGGACTTAACGCGACACAAAAGGTGTGGAAAAGCGTTATGAGACACAAAGGATGGCCGACATAATACAGCAGTAGATAAGAAATCAGACAAGCCTATACCTCCTCCACCTGAAAATCCCGAGCGAGCCGCCTCTGCGAGGCCCATCCCGGACGCAGTAAACTAATCGGTGACAAAGAGCTCGCCAGATGGAGTAGAGATGCGACCGTCTAATAGACAAAGAAAGATCATAGCTTCCGTCTATAATACAAAAAGCTAAATAGCAGAGCATGCTAAGAAGCTGCAAAGAGCCAGATATGGCTTAGGAGCGGCAAAAACAAAAGGGACAGACGGTTTAAGGAAAGAGCAGTCAGAGGCTAGGACACTACTTTGTGGGACTTTCCCCATGATTAATAAAGGATCAATAGGAAGGGAGGAGTTTTTTTTAGGGAGGGATATCGTACGGATGATGGAGTATTTAGAAAAGACAGAGAAGTAAGTTGTGCTGTAATGATATACTTTGAGGTGTAGCATACGAAACGTTTGTAGCGAGAAAGCTCTGGGTGGTAGGAAGACATTTGTTGTTCAGATAAATTATAGTCGGACAAGTTTGTATGTGGTGTAAATTCAGATGTGGGATATTAATCGAATAAGTTTAATTTCTCTTCGTCGCGACCTCCAAACTAAAACAGCGAGTAGAGGCAAATCCATGAGATCCATAAAAAATTATTAGCATTCAGACTCTCCCTGCTTATAACCCTGCTGGCAACTGAAATTGCTACCGGAATCAAAGCGTCTATTTGAATGGTGAGAAAACCTCCCAGGAAACACGAAAATCACAAGTAATTAAGGTTTTTATTTGAGATAAAAAAAATGTCGTGTAATCTATTTGATTCTCGGTGACAAATGAAATGGCCTCGGAGTGCTTTAGTGAAGTGTACTTCATTTTAACTTATTAAATTCACGGCAAAAAGGAGGGACAATTCAAAGGTGGGGTTGAGATGGGAAGTTAGTGTCCGAGTGGATCGAAGTCACGATATCTCAAGGGGAGGAGTAGCGGCGTATCTAGCCGAAGGTCGTGGGTTCGAATCCCGTTCGTGACACTGACTTTTTATCTCAACTAAAACCCTTAATTCATTGAAAGATATTAATTGGTCAAGTGGACCACGAACACTAGTGAAAATCACAAGTTTGATATAAATAATGTAATTGTTAGAGAATTCTCATACCATTTGAAATTCGTTTTTTTTTCTTTATCTATGTGTCCTGTCTCACACTTTTAGAATCAGTGCAGACGTGAAAGAAAATCGGGTGTCGGTAACTGAATTGCTGTTTGCCGACAAATAATCAGGATGTTTGAGATGCCCTTATTTGGTGTGGACTCTGCCCCCATGGTCAACGGCGGTCACTACAGAAAAGATCCAGTGGGCTATCAATAGCGCTAATGCTTCACCCTCTTCGCCAAATTGCGCACTCCCCCTCACTTCAATCAACACGGCCGTCCTTTAACAGCTCTCCTCTTAAAGTCGAGACGATTGAAATTGCCCGCCCTAAGGAGAATGCCTTCCGCAAGTGTAATTGCAAGACTGATTCATGCAGAAATATAGCTCAACATATCAACAAAAACCGTGAGGGTTGAATAGTCAAAAATGAAACTGTTTTATGAATAATTAATAACAATATATTTTAATTGAAAATTATATAGTTTTATTCTTATAAATTTGGTGTAGAAAACCCAGCGGTTCCGGGCGAGGAGGGAAGCGTGAAAATCTTTTTGTGTTATGTGTTTTCGATTTTTCTTGTATTTTAATGGTCTTTTGAGAACCTGAGGCACCTTCGAGAGGTTAGCAAGCTAATATAACAGGAGACAAAATATCAGAGTCAGTGGCAAAGATGCGCGAAAAAAATACTAACAATTTTCTCTTAAAGCTCAGAGTGCCGGCGATGACCAAGGATGATGATTGATGTTTCTCAGCCCATAAATAATACATACATACCAAAGCAAATAACCAGGAATTTGACTTTACATATGTGTATTTCATAAAATTTTCCAACGTTTTCCAGTTTTAAGCAAGGGTCAATTTGAGGTTAAAAAAGATTAATTTGTAATTTAAAAAACATTAATTTAAAGTTACGACATATTTTTTGAATTTTAAAAATGGTCAATTTGAAATTAAGAAGGGTTAATTTGACGGGAAAATAGTCCTCTCCTTCTTCAAGAATTTAAAAAGTATTATCATTAATTTACAAGATTAACAAATCTAGAAACTACTTAAATTAAAAAATGTTAATTTGATGTTAAAAA
>NW_019393241.1:0-3228 GCF_000648675.2 Cimex lectularius
ACAAAGTTTAGACATTTTATCAGCTATTTAACGTAACAATGCGACCGCTGTTTACGCTGAATTTGCTCTAAGGTAAGCAAAGTTGGTGATATTTTCGAGTAAGTACTGCTTAACAAGGTAATATAGGCGGGGGTAATTTTTTTTTTTTTTGACTTGGCCTTCCGACATCTAGGTCATTTCAGCACCCAACTAAGTGTATATTCTATATTCTATACCATTTCAAACACTACATTTATACAAAGAAATACATTCATACACTTAAATACATCCATGCAGTACATTCATTCAGTTTGGTGAGGGAGTACTTGATATTCCTCCGCCGAGGGAGGGGGAGGGAAAGGGAGAGAGAGAGAGAAGGAGAGGGAGAGGGAGAGGGAGAGGGAGAGAGAGAGAGAAGAGAGAGCGAGAGAGAGTGAGAGAGAGAGAGTGAGAGATAGGGTGAGGGAGAGGGAGAGGAAGAGGGAGAGGGAGAGAGAGAGAGAGAGAGAGAGAGAGAGAGATAAAATCGCAATACTCATAACTGAGATTGAATGTAACTTCTCGTAATATTCTACAGAGCGTGAACTTGTTAAATTATCCGTACTGAAAATTGAGCGCCTGACTAGTTAAACGACTTAAATTTTCAAGAACCTCCCACCGCCTTTGTTAATCACCACCTACGTGCCTTTTCTCAGAGAGATTAGTGACGGAGGATGAAAGGAGGATTTGTCGAAACAATGCCGTTTGACACCTATTGTCACGAAAGGAAAATAAACCTCAATTAAACACTCCTGGTGGTCGATTTCACCTAAATATCCTATTTATTTAGCCTGGGTTGGTTAATCCTTCATGTATTCGTGCTAATTTAACTAGTGCGGTTTAAACGTTCCCCTTGAAACATTTAAACCAACCAAAATAATGTAACAAAACTCTAATGAAAAGTTTGAATTTAACAGTGTAAAAATTATGTTTTACACAACGTAAACTATTTATTAAATTCACTATTTTTCGTGGACCGCTTGACCAATTAATATCATCCCATTAATTAAGGTTTTAAGTTGAGATAAAAAAGTCAGTTTTCGAACCCACGACCTTAGGCTTAATACGCCGCAACTCTACCACTTGAGCTATCGTGACTTCTGTTTTTTTTTTTTTATCACAACTTAAAACCTTAATTAATTGGTTGATATTAATTGGTCAAGCGGACCACGAAAAATAGTGAATTTAATGAATTAAAATGAAGTGTACTTCACTAAAGCTCTCCGTGGCCAATTCATTTGTCGCCGAGAATCAAATAGATTACACGACATTTGAAAAATGGCAAAAAGGATGGAAAATTCAAAAGGTGGGGTTGAGATGGGTAGTCAGTGTCCGAGTGGATCGAAGTCACGATAGCTCAAGTGGTAGAGTAGCGTCGTATCAAGCCGAAGATCGTGGGTTCGAATCCCGCTCGTGACACTGACTTTTATTTATTTATTATAAATCCAACAGAAAGAATCTGCAAGAGGAGTAGTCAAAAAAGGCATATAATAACAAAAAGAACAAATGAACAATTAAGCAATAACAAAACACAAGGCTTAATAATTCAAGGCAAGTAAACATTTTAATTTAACTTTAACTGAATTCAAGGGATCGCGAAAGACATCTAATTCATTAGAATAATAATTCAGCAATCTCATAATCCTCGGTAGGATGAATTTAGACCATATTCTGTTTTGTAGTGTGGAACAAAGAACAAATTATGGTTCCTAAGTGGTCGCTGAGGCACACATAGCGATAAATGTAAGTTCAGGATATCAATGGCCCCATTCCACAATTTCCAACCCTAAATGAGATCGGCAAAAATACGGCGGGCGTTAAGCGACTCAAGACCAAGCCAGTTCAGTCTTTCCAAGTAATTCAGGTGTGCAAGACCAAATCTGAAGGCCATTATCCTGGTGGCTTTCTTTTGTACTTTTTCCTAGTCGCTAATCTCACCAACACCACGTGGTAGTAAGGGGACCACACGACACTTCCATATTCCAGATGGCTACGAACGAGGGATTGATATAATATTGTAACTGCCAAGATGTTTTTAAAACCTCTAGAAAACCTAGTAATAAAGCCAAGATTGCATAGAGCCTTACCTCGAATCTGTTTGATATGGTCACTGAAATCACCCTTTCTGCTGAAAACGACACCAAGATCGGAGATAGTCTCAACCTTTTCCAATTTCTGCCCATCAACGAAATAGTCAAAACAATCAACGTCACGAGGTCGGATATTTTTCGAAAATTTAATTACCTTGCATTTGTTAATATTCAGAGGAAAACGGTTCTGCTCACACCAATTATTGAAGCAGTCCAGTTCCCTCTGTAAACCAACACAGTCGTGAGTAGAAGACACCGAATTAAAAATTTTTAAATCATCCGCCAATAAAGAAAACTTGCAATCCTTGAATATACTACAGACATCATTGAAATAAACAAGAAATAATATGAGCCCGGAGTGAGAACCCTGAGGTACGCCAGAAAATGTAAAAATCCTATCTGATACAGAGTTAGTAATGAGAACAGAAAAAGAGCGACCAGATAGAAATGATTCGATGAAGGATAACACAGGATCACCGACTCCAAGGATTTTCAACTTAAACAGAAGAATATCAATGTTCGAAGGCCTTAGATAAATCTGTATATACAGGATGAACACTATTTCCATTCTCAAGGGAATTAACAATAAAATCATAATAACGAAATAAATTTGTACTGGTGGATCTACCCCTTAAGAAACCATGTTGATTGATGTTAACATATGATCGAAAAGCCATGCTAAGGGCCTCAGCAAGAATGGAATCTAACATCTTGGCGAAAACAGAACATTTGCAAACGGGTCTGTAATTAACAACTTTTTTTATCTGGAGTTAAAACCTTAATTAATTGGGTAAACTTTTTAGTTGATTGATTTCGTCTGTTTTTACTGTAATAATTAATAATACAGTGAAGGGTGTTGTTTGATTTGAGGTTTGGATTAACAATTTCGTGACCAAAATTTGAGAAGGGTACAACATTCATATCCATAAATAAAACTTACATTTTTGGGTGAGTACGGTTTAAAAATTAGTTAAATATGATTTATATTTTTTAAAATCAAACGAAAAAATGATAAATAAATTTGACTCGATTGGACAAAACAAAGTTGAAAAAGTTAAATTAGTCAGCAAATAATTAGGACCTCCAACGTACAGTCTAGAGCAATAAACATGAAAACCTT
>NW_019393242.1:0-3120 GCF_000648675.2 Cimex lectularius
TGCTTTAGGCAGAGCACAGGGGATACAATAGCTCTTAAAGGGCGCAGCATACCATACCCTGAAATATTACATATACATCTACAATAATATTAATATACAATAACAATAATATTGTTAATTTAATAATAATAATAATAATATTTTGATTTGAAAGGAGCTAGATCAGTTATATTGCCTTGCAAACCTCAACCAAATATAAATAACAATGGTTGACCATTACCATTAAATCTTGAGATTTCCTTCTACTTGACTAAATGGAAATAACCCAAACCTAGCACTGAAGATTACGAGAAGAACACATCTGACAGAACAAAGTGATCAGAAATGCCCAACCCATAAAGATGCTTTAGGTAAAAAAAGTACCTCAGTACCTGGTTCGATGGTTAGATCTACCTATATCTTAAAACTTGATATCTATAGTAACAGTACTGTAGTGGTGTGATTATCATATTTGGACTCAAAGAAGATATCAACTTGCAAATGAATATATTATGATTTACAAATCACTAATCCAATCAAGACTGTACTATGTAAAGTCTTTTATGCAAGTGCAGCAAAAACTCATCTAAAACGATTGAAGACAGTATAGATTTCTAAGGTTTGTTCTTAGTGCTATGATATCGACTTCAACCAGCTTGGTAGAAGCTAATTTCCATCATTAAATATTTGAAGATCATTACTTTAGTGAAAGTTTTTGTCCATATGATGAGGACTGCATTATTAAATTGGAGGAATTGTCACACTCAGCATTACTAGGAAACAGGTTGGTTCAATCACACAAAAATCCCCCTCCTAGAGATACACCAGAAGTTAAAGTTATTAATAATGGGAAATAAGATAATGAACAGAAAAGGCCATCTTGGAAACTCAACTTGCACCATCCAAATGTAGCGAACAGCGAAAAACTTAGATGAAAAGTCAGGTAAATGCTGCTTTGAGAAGACTGCCGGCTTGTAAAAGTGATTTACACCGATGAATTTAAATCTAATAGAAAGCCTCCCATCTTAGTCCCACAGAGTCTCAATGTGAGAAATGATTGTTACCCACACATAGTGTATTTTGTGTGAATATCTATCCACTGTCAGCTTGTATATAAATAAATTTAGAAATACGTAATGTGCCAACACATATTTTTAACATAAGTAAAACTAATTCAATTTCCTTCTTTTTTAAAAATTCTGTACATCAAGGCACTGCACGAGGATCAGTCCTCCCACCAATCCTATTTAATTTGTACATGTACAACCTTCCCTCTCCAGCTGGTGTAAATGAAGCAAACTACACAGATGACACAGTTATATTTGCTTCCTATCACGGTATCTTAGAGACTTAAAAAGCAGTTCAGAATGCTTTATAGAATATATCAAAATATTGTGAGAAATGGAAATTGGAGATAAACTCTTCAAAGTGCAAAGCAAAAATCTTTATCCTGCGACCCACCAGTCTTACAATTTGAAGGAAAGTATACAGAATCCTTCTGACAGCAAGCTATTCGGGAAGTACCACACACACACACACACCACACACAAAAATGACCAAAGGATACACTATATTCTATTATCAATTTATAAATACATGGGAAGCAGCGTCTTCATCCAAAATAAAGCGTCTGCGGGTATTGCAAAATAGAATAGCGCGAATGGCACTAAACGCCGAGTGATATGTGAGGAACAACCAGACAGACAAAGAACTGCAACTTCTGACTATACAAGAGACAAGTGACAAGAGATTCAACAAGTTCCATTCTGTACTTAATAAATTTAAAGGTGCTCTCCACTTCAAACCACAAGGAAAAAGGTATTACATCTGAAACCACATTTGCTACAAGACATGAGTAAATAGTGTAAAAACATTTGTGATCTAGTAGGATAAATTTATTTTAAATTATAATATTTATGAAGTAACAATTTTTCTTCCAAAACTGTGACAATAACAAGTGGTCAATTTGATGTAGTGTAAAACATTTGTGATCTAGTATGATAATAATTTATTTCAAATTATAATATTTATGAAGTAAAATTTCCCCTCTAGTGAAAACTGTGATAATAACAAGTGTTCAATTTGATGTAGTGTAAAAACATTTGTGATCTAGTATGATAATAATTTATTTCAAATTATAATATTTATGAAGTAAAATTTCCCCTCTAGTTAAAACTGTGACAATAACAAATGATCAATTTGATTTAGTGTAAAAACATTTGTGATGTAGTATGATAATAATTTATTTTAATTTATAACATTTATGAAGTAACAATTTCTCCTCTAGTGAAAACTGTGATAATAACAAGTGTTCAATTTGATGTAGTGTAAAAACATTTGTGATATAGTATGATAATAATTTATTTTAAATTATAACATTTATGAAGTAACAATTTTTCTTCCAAAACTGTGACAATAACAAGTGGTCAATTTGATGTACTGTAAAACATTTGCGATATAGTATGACAATAATTTATTTTAAATTATATCATTTATGAAGTAACAATTTCTCCTCTAGTGAAAACTGTGATAATACCAAGTGACCAATTTGATGTAGTGTAAAAACATTTGTGATATAGAATGATAATAATTTATTTTAAATTATAACATTTATGAAGTAACTCTAGTGAAAACTATGATAATATCAAGTGATCAATTTGATGTAGTGTAAAAACATTTGTGATGTAGTATGATAATAATTTATTTTAAATTATAATGTTTATGAAGTAACAATTTATCCTCTAGTGAACACTGTGATAATGCCAAGTGATCAATTTGATGTAGTGTAAAAACATTTGTGATATAGTTTGATAATAATTTATTTTAAATTATAGCATTTATGAAGTACCAATTTTTCCCCTAGTGAAAACTGCGATAGTACCAAGTGATCAATTTTGATGTCTCAAATTGTTAAATGTGAAATATTTCTATACATGTACTAATATAAAACTCTTTGTATGTAATGTGTGGTATTTAGTGACAGTTAATTAATGATTATTTGGAGATCGTGTGATGCAATTTTTCTAAACCTACGCCCCACCAGACCGCATCTCACGATCTACAAATAATCTTTGTATGTCGTTGTGCTAGTGATTTTAATTAAAAAAATCATATAATTATAATAAATAAGTAATAAATTAT
>NW_019393243.1:0-8914 GCF_000648675.2 Cimex lectularius
ATTCGAACTCGGGACCTTTACTTACAGTGATGAACGCCGTGTCAACGCCTAAACCGTTGCGACCACCGACGCCCCTTCGTAAATAATTGTTCCGAATATTTATTGCAGTTATGCAATAAAAATATACAAAAAATGCTATTAAAAAATAATTTTAGATATAACTTATTGCGTAAAATGTTTAGTGTGTAAGTGATGAAAAGAATGGACAGAAAATTATGATGCAACGACTAAATTTGAAGTTTCTGAACTGTAAGACAAAAAATCTTGCATATTTTATATTTTTTTTATCAAGTCAGACAGTTACCTAATGCTCATTAGTTTTTAAAACTACCTGGTTACTGCAGAACCTGATCGACGTGTCAATTAAAGCTAACGCGAATCGCGTGTTTCATATGACGCAGCAACAAAATGGGTCGAACCAGGATGAATTAGAAAAGTAATCTCTCGTAGCTCGCCAAAAGCCCATCAGGTCGCACAAAACGCCGAAATAAGTTGGTCGATTCTGTTATCAATTTGTCCAAAGGTTAATTGATTGACGGACCGAGTTTGAGAGGCGGGTCAACTTCCTGGATATCAGGTTTTCTTCGATCATTGCAACCGGTGTGAAATCAGTATTACATACTTTGAACTGTATGAATAGAAAATTGCCTTACTTACACCTTTCTTCTCATCCCCCTTTCCCCCTATTGAGAATTTTATCGAAGCATCAAAAAAGAAAATGCACCATCAATAAAATATTTACTGGTTAACTCTGTACTTTTGCATTTTTCTCGTACATAAAAATTAAATATTTGAGGACTAAGTTGAATGATTATGAAAAATAAAACAAAATTATACATAGTTTTTTACATGTACAAATTATTATGAGATATTTTTAGGGTATACCTATTAGTCAGAAACTCTCAAAGGCTCAACGTAACACTCAATTTGTTATTGTCATTTATGAGAAGAAACAGATACCATTTCGAGAGTTTAAATGAAAACCATTTAGAAGCCTATGGCGACAACCTCAGAGGAAAAAAATTGAAAAATAATTCGGGAGGGAATATAGTTCCCATATGTATTCTCTCGATGATTTCCAGAATCGTCTTAAAAATCATCTGTTATCTAGTTATGATTTATGTCTCAAATTTAACTACTTTGTTTTTTTGGTTTTTTGTTTACATTACAATTCACAAATCTTGAGATGCGGTCTGGTGTGATGTAGGTTTCAGAAAAACATTTTCTTTATCAATTAATTAAGGTTTTCAGTTATAAATAATATAAAAAGATCATTTTTATCTCAACNGCGTAACTAGCCGAAGATCGTGGGTTCGAATCCTGCTCGTGCTATTGACTTTTTTATCTCAACTAAAAACGCTAATTAATTGTAATATATTAATTGGCCAAGCGGACCACGAAATTAGTGAATTTTCTTTATCGTGCCAACGTTTCGATCTTTATTGAGATCATCTTCAGGGCTCAAAGTGTTTGTCTTCTGTGCAATTGTGCAATTCTTACGTGTCGTTGAGAGTGCCCAAACGTTGGCACGACAAAGAAAATATTTTTTTGAAACCTACATCACACCAGACCGCATCACGATTTCTGAATAATTATCGATTAACGGTCACTAATCACCACACGTTTATATCACTATTTAGTGAGTAAAGTTTTATTTGTAGATTTATATTGGTGATTTACAATTTATTATTTGTACTGCACTGTATTGAAAATTATGTTTGTTAACTTATTTTATTTTATTAGTAATTTGCCTTTTGATTGCTCAATTATTATGTAAATTGGGATATCTATTTCAATGAGCAAATTTAAGTAAAGTTCAATGTAAAACAAATAGATGTAACATATTGACCAGTAAAATAATGCTATTCGATGTAATTAATGTTTAATAAATTAGAAGTAAGTTAAACTTAGAAACTATTGTATTTCACATTAGAAAGAAGAAGAAGTAAGATAGAAGAATTCTTAGATGTAAGAATGGTCCTTGAGTCCAAATCTTGTGGGATTGATAAATAAAATGTTCATGATCATCATCATCGATTCCATACTCTTAATTTTCATTCATAAGTGAGCCATCGGTGTAAATCAGGAGAAAATCCGGAAGGAGGCTGTTTATATCAGGCAAAAAGTTCATCTGAACTACGTTGGAAGGATTTCCGAATAGTTCTTTAAGCAGCATTGTGTTTTATTCACAATGGAATTTAATTTAAGAGTAAAGATAGGTGAGATAGGGCTTTTGTGGACGGAGTATAGGGGCGGGAATAGAGGAGAGAAATGTGGATCCTATCAGAAGAGACGTTTTTCCTCCAGTAATGGCCTGTAAGTACTTTTACAGACAATAGTTTAATGGTTTTAATTAAACGACTATCGGAACTATATAATCTAGTCAAGCTTCGGTCCCCAGTCGTTTTCTCTTAATGTCTACTGGTGATTCGCAGAGCTCCGCCGATAGCAGTGCTTGGGAGACATCTTAAAATTCTACTAAAGCATTTGTTGCGATACGTGTCAATTCGTTTTTGGGTAATGTTTGAGGCCTGGGAATAATAAAGTCCAAAACGTACAATTTATATTGGAGGACTTGTAGAAGAGGAGACCTATTTCTGGGTCCGTTTTCTATTGGTCTTGTACTGCTAATTTGCGTTTACTAATTTCTACCCATTCTACCAAGTATTATCGATGTGCGAATTCCGGTCAATTTAGTATATAAGTGAAGCTCTAAAAATTTGACCCCTGTAACAACATGTTAGTCGAGACCACCTAACATTTCTGTCATGAAAATAATTGAGTGTTTTTTGGGACAGAATTTTGATTCGGAATTTGAGAGTCTGTTGTCATACATTCATTTTATTGTGGTCGCCTTTGTTCTGTCCAGTTGGCTCTTAGATGTCGATATTGTGCACGCAGTGACATATAAGCAATGTCATCGGCATACTGCACCATCATGAGTCTCCGAAAGATTGTCTCAGGTCAAATGCGTAATTGCAAATAATAATGGGCTCAAAATTCCTCCCTGCGGAAGATGAGAAGGCCTTTGGAGGCCTTGGGACCACGTACGTATTATATTTATGTCAAAATATATTACTCTATTTGAGATTAGTACAAAGTATTCTGAACTATTACTTTTGGAAGGCTAATACGTGACAAATCTTTACTCATTATACTTTGGTCTACATTGTTGTATTCTCCCTGAATACCCAGGAATATACCCTGAGTATACTCGTTCTCAGTTAAGGCGAGATATATGTCGCAGATTAGTTGCATATGTGCATCCATACAGAACTGCCTTTACAAAAACCTTACTGCGTGTCAAGTAATATTCCATTACGTTTCAACACCAATCTAATGTATTTTTAATCAACCTTATATAGGTTTTTTGAACGCAGGTCATCAATGCTATGAGTCAGTAGGAGGTAGGTTTAGCGGCAGGTTTGCAATTCTTTTTATCGGAATATTCCACATTTTATTCCAGAATGATTTTGGACCTGTTCGGTATTGTAGGTCTTTAGTCTATACCCGGGGCTGAATTGTTGGTTTCTTTTAGAGCGTGTTTTAATTCTGTTGGAGTGAATACGACATTGCACACTTGTTGCAACCATCCTCCACTTCCCTTAATTCTATTGGTTGTGTACCATCGGATGGAGGGCAGTAGTGTATAAAATCTTCCATTAGAGGACCATCATATAATGGGAAAAAAGAGCTGAATTTATATTCTTGAGATTTTTAAGTTCTTTTTCCAAATTAGTTTTATAGGGTTGACTATATTTAGCGATGAGCAGAAGGATTTCAAGGATTCCCGTTTTTCTCTTGAGGCAAGGAATTACAAGTTTGCTCCGTTTCCAGTCATTTTACTCTGTGTATCCACACTGTTCTGGTCTGTCAGACGCCTTCGGCTTCTCGCCATCTTCAGCAAAGAAATCAAAATTATTAGAAACAACCAAATAGTAAAATTTTGTTTTATGTAAAATTTATTTAATCAGATCTAGAAATAGAAAACCACAGGACAATCCGAGAACATAGAAAAACGTGTTGATTTGTGGTCTGAGAACTGTTGAACTATTTTCACCACTTTGATCATTTTTGCCTTCCTATCCTTATGAGGCAAGCCAAGTCTTTTCAAGTAAAACAGCTTAAATTAACTTCTAAAAAATCGATTTAAAAGTGTCACCACATATTCTGAATTATCCTGTCCTATTTCTGTTAGTTCAGAAGGGCATATAAATTATGAGAAAATATTTCATTACATTTTTATTGGTAGATTGACTATATAAACTACAAGAAGAAACTGTCTGAAGAAAATATGATTGTTACCAGGACGGAATAAAAGATAAAAATTGTCAATCTCAATTGACCTACATTTCTAATGGATCCAATTCGAGTAGGAAATGGACAATTCCCTGAATATACTATACTATTATTTTTTATGTATAAGCAGCGGTAATAATATGGTCCCATTTACGAACCAAGGAAAAAAGGTTAATTCAAAGTAAAAATTATACAAAACTTTTCGCTATGAAAGGAAATAGAGAGGAAAACCGGAATTTCCCTTAACCGAAGAAAATTGGTCGTCCAAGGTTAATTCAGGGGAAATAGAGACTTAATAGCCTAGTTAGTCGTAATTAATCGGCCGGGAAGTATGGCGGGGCTCGTTATCGTGGAAATATTGGCCACCAAAATTACTAGAAGCCAACAACGTGATACTGACTAATTTATAAACAGAAATCTAATTAAGGTTGGATCCCAGTGAACCACCGGGGATTTTACGGTTTGCCAATAATTATTCGTTTTTTACCGTGTGCGCCATGAAAAAAAACAACCGATTGCATAAAAAAAACGTGTTAACATGCACCATGGAATTGGTCACATTAGGTAATTTTATTTTGATATTTGTAATAACACAAATAACGCCTTATTAAAACGTAAATTGATAAAACAATTTAATGATGTTGGAACTAAATTTTTTCAATGCATCCTTATTAAAGAAAATTTATTTAATTTGTAACAACAAAAAATAATATTTTCGTACATTACTCGTAGGATATAAAAATGCCTTATTATCTCACAATAATTAAATCCATTGATATTTATATTTTTAAAAGCTATAACCCTAATGACCGTTTAGTTTTATAACTAAAGACAGATTTTCGTGCAGTGAAAAATGTAAAACGTGATTTAAAAACCTCAAAACGTGCATAAAAAGGTAATAAAGTCACAAACTTCCATGTGATACAATAAATTTTTTATTTATCTAAACACATTAATGATTGTATTCATATATGATATGATTCGTTTAGTCAATACTGCGATCCAACCAGAATTATATATTTTCGCGTTCTTTCACAAAAAATGGGAAAACTGCAATTTTGAATAGTAAATGATAAAAAATGAAATTTCCTGCAATGTCGACCGTAGTAAAATTTCTTGAAAAATAAGAGTAGTGTCCAAAGAACGTCCTTTCTATTATTCAATTTGCCTTCTTGGTTTCTTTGCATTCGAAGTGCATGAAAAAATTGCAATTACAAAGGAATCCTGTCCTTAAATCGAGTCGAAAATGAGTGGTAAAATTGTGAAGGCCCCTAATCCATGGTAAATTTTAGTTCAACACCCTAGTACCATACGTGGGGGGCTAGTAGAACCAAAAACTACTGTAAGTGTAACAGTTCTTGAAGATTTGTTATTGTTGGTAAAGTTTATTTTTCAGTTTGAAGTAAAAGAGTATTTTTTTCAAAATGGAACCTTTGAATTGTGTAAAAAATTGTATGACAAAATGGGAACAGTGATCGTTGAGTGTTCAGAAGAGCAAATACTCATATCTGAACAGACCAGATAAGAAGGAGATAGAATAACTGTTTTGTGATCCAGCAATGAACAACCTTTCTGCTTAGGATAGGTGGACGGAACGTACATACACAGTTAGTTGATGAACATTCCATGCTTCCACTTTGAATGAATGGTATGAGGATGGGTGAGAAATTAACACAAGAAATGTATTCACTTTTTGTAAAAGGTAGATCTACTCACAGAATTTTATTCTTACAACTACACGGATTTCCAAATTAAAGATCATCATCAGATTGAATGAGTTACAACCACGTCTCTCGGCATGAATTGTAACATTGTTATTGATGATGAAGTCGATTTGGCCAGCTTTGGCAGATCGTCTTGGATGACTACGACTGGAAGAAGACAGCTGTAATATTTTTTCCTGGTTGCTTTTTGGCCAGAAATTATATTTTACTCTCATTACATTACTATAATATACGTATTGTTTTAGTTCATGGTTGAATTAAACTTTATTTGTTATCTCTATTAAGCTCTTCTTTATTTATCGATCTCATTCTATCTCAGTGTAGGTCATCCTAGTAGAATGTGTAGTCACTTGTTTAAAAGTTTACTGTAATTTTATTTACGTTCAATAAATGTGTATTTTCATTCATATTATCCTAATAATGCAAAACGTTTTACGATCTGAAAATTATTACCATATGTTTATTGCCGTACCAAATGTTGATACTTATATTCTGGTAATAAAATCATTTTTATGACAAAAGATTTACTTGTCTTTGCACAGCTCTCTTTACTTCCTATATTCCTAATAAATTATTATATTTTAATTTTATTTTTTTATTATAAACGTTCAAACGTAAAAATAATTAAATTTCACATAAAATAATTATTCACAGTATTGCACGTGCACTCAGGTCCAAACGAGAAAATACAATTTCACTCTTCATTTTAAAATTTTCTATTAATTACATTTGCAAGAAGAAATCATTGTTTTAGTGAAACGCTTGACCTGTGAAATTGAGAAATTAACAATTTCGCGAGTGTAGGTTTTATGCACTTAAAGTTAATAAATGTGAGAGAGGGAAAGGGACAGGGCGCGTGTGTGTGTGTGGGTGTGTGTGGGTGTATGTGTGTGTGTGTGTACGCGCGCGAGTGTGTGTATGTATATGGGACAGGGGACAGAGGTGTGAAAGAGAGATAGAGACAAAGTGATGGAGAGGGAGAGAGAGAGAAAGAGAGTGAGAGAGAGAGAGAGAGCATTAAAATGTATGAACGTTTTGATAAATCCCAAGATTAGAAAACTATAAAATAAATAGAATCTATATAGAATCTCTTTCGTACTCAATCTTTTTTTCTTGTTTTCTCTCTTGTGAACGTTTCTTGTAGTCTGAAATGCCGTGAATGGAAGGAAAATTGTCATTTAGCTCAAAGCGGACCTGAATATCCAAATACCTGAGAGTAGTCCCAGCTTCGCCTCCATAGCCGTCGGGAGCTGTTCACATAAATTTCGCCCTCTTGCCCAATCCAACCTTCTTAAAGGAATTTAAATTGCCCTGGGGCATTTAGATTTCATTGATACTACTGAATTTTAAATGTAACCCAAACATTAATGTTAAACAAGTTTGGAAACTGGGTCGACAAATCCGATTAATATGTATTTCAAATATACGTTTCGGTAAAATAATGTTCGTGCAGATTTAAACAAAAAAATCTTAACTTCTAACTTCTTCTTCCCCATTAAAATTTTTTAAAAATATTTTGTTGGTATTATTATTTATTCGTTCACACTTTTCCAAATAATTCCACGAATTCAATATCAAGAACAGTTATTTTATCAAAAATAATAATTCAACAATAAATAAATAAACTAAAATCTTTGTACTCTCTCTCTATCACTCTCTCTCACACACACTCTCTCCCCCCACCCATCGCTCTCTCTCTCTTTCTACCTATTCATTTATCGATTCTTGTATAATACCTGGTTAATTATGTTGCGCGATATTATTTTGCCATTTAATTACGTTTCATTATCTACCTATCTAATCTACTTATTAATAATATTAATTAATAGTACTAATTATTCTACTTATTACTTAAATACTTAAATAAATTAAATAAATACATTAAATATTACTTGAATAATCTACTTATCTATTACGCTTGTTCGAAAAGCTGGTACGGGATTTGACTCCAATTTATTCAATTTAATCACGTGCAAAATCCAGATCTGGAAGGACTACGTCTAAAGATACGCATAACCGGAAGGACGATCAATCAATGAAGTTTGTGAATTTATTTTCAGGTCACCGAACCCGGTTGGTGATTGATCTTCGGGTTATGAACCTGGAAGGTAGTTCAAACACTGGAAGGCGAAGAAAATTTTGGTTCTTTGCTTAGACTTGGTTAATTGTTTCTGTTTACTGTCTTTCTCGTTCCTAGGAAATGATCGCTACGGTAACAAAACTGATATCAGCGGCTTTTAATAATCAGACTATTTAATTCTCTTTAATTCTCTCTCTCTCTCTCTCTCTTTCTTTCTTTCTTTCTTTCTTTCTTTCTTTTTCTTTCTCTCTCTCTCTCACTCTTTTCTTTCCCCCGCTCTTCTCCCCCTATGCATATCTCTCACTCTATCTGTCTATGTATATGTCACATTTCAATTTATTTCATAGTGACAATGTTGTGATTCAGATTTCATGATTGATCCTCGAGTGAAAATAAAACAGGATCTCCACAATTATGGTAGAGACAGTCAGTCTAGAGGTGACGGGTCCATTCCGTGTAGATGAGAGGCAGAAAGAAGTGTGAGATGCTGAAAAGAGCTTATAATGTGTTGGAATACTTAAAAAAGTGTACCCCTTTTCCAAATGGTCTGTCAAACAGTTTGCATGAAATTACTATTTATTAAAATTTCAAAATGTGTGGCGTTTAGTGACCGTTAGTTAATAATTATTCAGAAATCGTGAGATGCGCTCTGGTGTGACGTAGGCTTCAGAAAAACATTTTATTTATCGTGCCAACGTTTCGATCTTTATTGAGATCATCTTCAGGGTCTGGGAATTATAAACAGTGTTTAAATTTTATAAATACATGTAGGATGTGAAAAAAGTGAATTTATACGACGCTAGAAAATTTA
>NW_019393244.1:0-3117 GCF_000648675.2 Cimex lectularius
TTTTGGCACTGAATGGTAGCAAACTGATGATGTGATATGTCGTAAGAAGATGCTGACGTTTTCTGAAGTATTTCATGCGGGATCTTCACGTTTTTCGGCACTGAATGGTAGCAAACTGATGATGTGAGATGTCGTAAGGAGATGCTGACGTTTTCTGAAGTATTTCATGAGGGATCTTCACGTATTTTGGCACTGAATGGTAGCAAACTGATTATGTGATATGTCGTAAGGAGATGCTGACGTTTTTTAAAGTATTTCATGAGGGATCTTCACGTTTTTTGGCACTGAATGGTAGCAAACTGATGATGTTATATGTCGTAAAGAGATGCTAACTTTTTTGATATTTTGGTATGGGTTTTACGATTGATAATTTCGAAGTCGATTAGGAAAATTATTGGTACAGTTCAGATCAAAACATGTGCATGCAAATAATAAATTAGCACAGTAATGTAAGGATTTTAATATTAAAATTCTTTTATTATATATTAAACTTCAAAATAATGTCATTATTGTCAACGATGGACAATAATAGGAATGACGATTTTGTTTAAATCCCCTCAGAATAATTTATAAAATAAACATAAATTAAAAAAAAAAAATATTGGGGACCTTCATGTTACATGATTTGCGCCTAAACCGTTGCGGCTACCGACTTCCCTATAATTTCTTTAAATATGATTTACGCCTACCCTTGTATGAATTCTTAATATTTCCAAAGACTCTTTCCGAGATTCGATATCGAACTCGAGGCGAGACAGAATGAAAAGTTTCCCCGAGAAGCGAGGGGTCTCCCCCAAGCAGTTAAATAAAATCCGACATACCTATGGCTACGAAATGGGATCATTCTCCATCAACCGGCCCATATCCGAATCCCAGATTTACAAAACCGCGGATTTTCACAATATTTAGGCTCGTACCAACTGAGCCGGCCAATCTCAAACTGTTATAGCTGCTATTTCAATTTTATACCCCCTACGTGTCACTACATCTTTATTATGTCGAACCCCCTCTTCGGCCCGTTCCTTTCCGCTTCTCTCTTCCCTTGTATAATTTTTCTGGTCAATACAGACATATGAAAGATTACCACAAGTCGGTATATCCTTAGTTTTACTTGTACGGCTTACAAATTTATTTATTTATTCATTGCTTTCCATAAAAGAAAAGCAAATCCGAGCTACCTCTAGAATGTATAAAAGCTGAGATATCAGTTTAACATTACCATCCCTTTTATGAAAAACCGATATTCAACGTAACATACAGCATAGTTTATTAAAGTTTACTACAAAATACATTTATAACAGCAAGCCCAACATCGTCACCTCCCTCGAGCTTAAATAATATCTTCCTTGATATATCCCAGGCCTTTGATCGTGAATGGCACGAGGGCTTGTTGTGGAAGCTAATGGGCTACTACCTTATCCTCAAATCCTTCCTAATAAACCGATACTTCCAAGCAACCCAAGGTATCCTTCCTCTTGTATTTTTCCCAATTTGGCCGGCGTCCCCCAGGGAAGCACACTTGCTCCCTTACTTTACTCCTTTTTTTACAGCTGATCTCCGACACCTTAACCTTAACATACGCCGATGACACGGCAATCCTCTCCCCAGACATCGATCCTTTTACGTCCATCTGCAACCTCCAATTCCATCTTCATATGCTTGAACCCTGGTTTCGACAGAGGAGTATCAAGCTAAAAAAACCCAACTAAATACATCGTTTTCACTCTTAATCGTAAAACACTCCCACCTGTCTATTTATAACTGCACCCCAATTCCTCTTGCTAATAGTATACAATACACACACACACTCACACGACTAAAATGAATTGACTGTAACCTTAGCTTTAAAATGCTGAAGAGACTACATAACATCAACCCAATTTGGACGTACTTGAACTATACGGACAGAAAAGCGTTCCAATCTTAACAAATGAAATCCATACAATCCAAAATCCTCCGCACAATTGTTGATGCTCCTTACGTCACCAGTCATACTGTCCAACAGCGATCTCAACATACCCTACGTCCCAAACCTAGCCCAGTACAATAAATATCACTTCAAGCTATCCTCTCATGACAACCCGTAAATTCGCAACCTGTCCAGTTCAAACCTTCCTTCCAACCATCTTAGTATACTGAAGCGCACATGACCTCGCGACTTTCTGATTTTGTGGCTTCGTCAACTCAATTGACTCCTGTTGACTTCACGCCATAATGGCCAATCACGACTACTTTCACTGGATGGTGGCCGTTTAAAACAATCATGCCAAACATATAAACGTGTGTTTATGCCATTTATTAAAATTTACAGTTCAATTGTCCTTCACACGCTACCTGTTGCCAAACGCCTTTAAACTCCTTTTTTTAAATTTCATTAATCATTTTCGTTTCCATATTCAATCCCAGTCATGAGTCAACCGCCGGACAATCCGTTTCTCTGCATCCAATATTTAAATTCAAATTAGTTACCGTGTTTTACGAGTTTTAGTAAAAGTATTTTTGTCTTATTATTTTTGTTTCGGCGAGTGTCCTGGAGTCGAGTAAGTCTTGGCAAATCAACTACGTCTATCCTGTTCCAGAGACGCCCAGGTACTTAATTTTGAATTCCAAATCACGAACTTTATCTGGCAAGATTTAGGGCGGGTTTTGGGGTTCAGCAGAGTTTTAGGCCACAAAAGGGAAGTCTGGAAGGGATGCTTGTCGGCTTGCATACTGGTAAAGTCTAATTTAATTTTAACTTCCTTTTCTTATTTTTACTTGTTCCTTTTTTCATCCGTAATTTTCTTACTTGCGACCGACCAGTGTGCCTAACGAGGTGCATACATTATTGTGTACATTTTAAATTACATAATTTTTGCTTGTCGCATTTTGTATGCAATAAATAAATTTTTAAAAAATACCTTCAAGAAAAGCTCTAAAAATAAAAAAAAATAAAATCAAACTATTGACTGGTTTTTTTATTGAAAATGTCCTTTATTCAGTTGTCCATTTCAGGCTCAAAAAAAAAATTGGGAAAATGTGGTATTTTATTAACGTATTTGATTTTGTACCAAATTTTCTTTTTTATTAATAAATTACTTTGTATAAATTCTATTTTTTAAAGCGATAGATTAAGAA
>NW_019393245.1:0-3116 GCF_000648675.2 Cimex lectularius
AGAAATTGCTACTATTTTGCATTGTTTTCGAACAAAACGTAAATAAAAATCGAAATTGAATTCGTTTTTGCAATTTACCTTAAATTGTTCAAATTTTTGAGTCATCTAGTGAACCTTTCAGTCTAACAGATATTGCATTTTTTCTTACTTCATGCTATACGCTGACCATGATCACTTCCTAAATAATCTCTGACCCTGATTAACGAAATGAACCAATTTTCTTGAACAGTTAAGATAAGCTTTCATAAAAATAAAAATAATAATAAAATAAATAGTGCCAGATTTTGTAAGATTGTTTCAATTCCTTCCAATTTTTAGTTTGTTATGAAATTTACTAAAAAGGGTTTACATGCGTTTAACCTGCTCATTTTATCTTTGTACACGTGCAATTTTCTATTTTTATTTTGTTTTCCTGTAAAGGTTTCAACTAAACTGTTATGCTAAATCCCGAGGACCCACGTCGAAGTACTGTTTAAACGATCATTAAATCAATTGTAGATTCAGTACAATCGTCCCATTAGCCAGTAGAAAAACCCATACGAATTGTTTGTGCGTGGACAAGCAGAAAAACAAAACTAAACAATATTAAATGGTAAAAACCGGATGGCAAAGTTCACATTGAACGATTATCCACAGAGAGATCGACGACCTCAAAACTCACCAATGTTATTCAATAAACGATCTGTTGCCACTCCTTTGTACTCGATTGTTTGGAAGTAGATGGTTTTATTAATGAACTGAAGTATCTTTTTACTTTTTATAGTAGCACTTTGATTAATGAATTAAGTTCAAGTCATTTGTGGAACATTGACCGTAATTACTAATTCGTGTTAGTTTATTTGATAAGTCAGATTAAAAATTGCTATTTTTCTGAATCGCAATATGTATTAAGATTCATGATAGTGTCAATCTTACATTTTTATGGTTGCAGCTTTTTATAAATAACGAATGGGTTGAATCTAAGTCAGGGAAGACCTTCGACACTGTAAACCCTGCTACCGGGGAAGTAATAACCCAGCTGCAGAGAGGATCTAAGGTGATTGTTAAACAAAATTAAAGCCAATTGAAAAGCTAAAATTTTTGAATTTTATCAACAGGAAGATGTTGACGTCGCGGTCGAAGCGGCGAAAGAGGCTTTCAAACTGGGATCACCCTGGCGGAAATTGGACGCTGCGAAAAGAGGAAAACTCATCTATAAACTAGCCGAACTTCTAGAAAGGGACTCTGTTTTACTTTCTGTAAGTTTTCAATAAAGATTTGTATTATAGGAATTTTTTATAAAATAAAACTTGCAGAGCCTGGAAGCGCTCGAATGCGGAAAAGTTTACGTACCTACTCTGAAAGGAGATCTGCCGTGGGCTGTGAGGAATTTGAGGTATTTCGCAGGAATGGCTGATAAAGGCAACGGGATCACTGCACAAATTGACGGCAACTTCATGGCTTACACTAGGCAGGAGCCTGTGGGCATTTGCGGCCTCATAACCGCCTGGAACTTTTCGCTGCTCATGATTACCTGGAAATTGGCACCGGCCATCGCGGCAGGTATTGTCCGCCATGTAAAATAAGGGAAAAAAACATTAATAAAGGGTTGTTTAGGATGCACGATGGTCTTGAAGCCGTCACAGCATACTTGTTTGGCAGCCCTGCATCTCGGTGAGCTGGTTAAAGAAGCAGGTATACCTCCTGGGGTAGTAAACATCGTCCCTGGATTCAGCGACGTAGGAAGTGCAATCGCCGAACACCCTGAAATCAATAAAATCTCTTTCACCGGCTCGACACCTGTAAATGTCGTATATACAAAAGTAAATATCTTCAATTAACTTCCTGTTTCTTTCAGGTCGGTCAAAAAATTTACGAAAAGGGCGCACTCAACATGAAAAGACTGACGTTGGAACTCGGGGGAAAATCTCCAAATATAATCTTGAAAGGGGCAAACATCGACGAAGCAGTCGAACACGCACACTATGCTGCATTCCACAACATGGTAGGGTAATTTATGGATCATTCAAATATTTAAAAATTAATAAACATTTCTTCAAGGGTCAATGCTGCTGCGCTGGGTCCAGGACGTTCGTGCACGAATCATTGTACGATGAGTTCGTCGAAAAGAGCAAGGCAAGGATCAAAGCGAGACGGATCGGAAACCCTTTTGATTTAGACGTCGACCACGGACCACAAGTAAGTCAAAACTTAAAGTTTATATGAAACAAACAATAACAAATTTCAAACTCAGGCGACACAAGATCAATTGGACGTCGTGATGAAATACATCGAAATAGGCAAAAAAGAAGGTGGACACGTCGAAGTTGGTGGAAACCGAATCGACCGGCCGGGATTTTACGTCGAGCCTACTTTATTCACAAACGTTAAGGATGAAATGACCATTAGCAGAGAAGAGGTAAACCTTTTCTTCTTTCATTTGTAACAACGATCTGTAGTTGAACGGTTTATCTACATCTTTCATTAAATATAAGCTATCAAACAGCAAACTCCTTTCCTTGTAATATCTTTTACAAGTCATAATGATGTGTTCAAGATCCTCAGTTACCTTACATGTTTCACATAATTTGTCCCTACGTTGTTTGATCCTTTCTAAATATACTCCACAGATCCCATGATTTGATCTTAACCTAATCATAATAGCACAATCCTTCTTTGACCATTTGAGGTTGTGAAACCAGGGCTTCTCGTTTATATCGGGATTAATGGAAGTAAAGAAAGCCCCCGTAGGAGTGTCATTGTTATATACGCCATTTATCTATCATTTGGGATCTGATTTTACTCCTTGCATCCTGTAAGGGTATAGGAGTCAATGCCTCTGTCCCTTCAGTGATGGCTCGTTTAGCTAGACTATCAACCACCGAATTACCCTCTATGCCTGAATGGCCCCGAACCCAAAGAAAGCGGATGTCAATGTTTTTCGTTTGTTTAACTTCCTCTCTCTCTCTCTCTCTCTTTCTCTCTCTCTCTCTCTCTCACATCTCTTTCTTACTCCCATATAGTAATCAATAAGAACTGTCAAGAAATTGCTACTATTTTGCATTGTTTTCGAACAAAACGTAAATAAAAATCGAAATTGAATTCGTTTTTGCAATTTACCTTAAATTGTTCAAATT